>NW_010202260.1:0-32480 GCF_000695765.1 Mesitornis unicolor
TATCTCAACCTCACATAATAAAAATCTCTCCTGAAAGAAAAATAAATATAACTTATCTATTTGCATTGCTTGAAGCAAAGATTGCATCTTAAAGACTTTGATTAAAAAATATATATTAATTCTGCATATATTATACAAAATTAATCTTACAGATGCAGATCTCTTCCCTCAGAAGTCTTTCCCTTTGAAAATGCTGAACTCTGGATGTGACAAAATCATTAGTTTGTAATTTAAAAGAATTACAATGAATGCTAAAAAGAGACCCCCACTTCCCACATACAAACTTTCTACCGATAAAGAGCCTTTTCAGACTGCATAATCCTATTTACTGTTCTTAATTGGAGAACTGTGTTTGTCAAAAAGTACAGAAGTCTTCAGTTGTTTGGACGTGAGTCTGGCTCATCAGCTCCCAAGAGAAGAAAAGAACTATTTATTTTAACCATTAAGCCTAAATGCAAACTGCACAATAAATCTGTCTATCCAAATACTGACCTATTTCATGTAATGTCAGGATGAGGCTAGCCTTGCTGTATGAGGCTATTGTTGCTCATAAAAAGGCAAACTCTATGATGGAGCCCTGGAAGCAGCTTCTAAGAGGTGGCAGGTTGAATGACTGCCAACCCCACCGCCTCCCTTAGCTCCTCCACCACTCACAGCCTGCAGAGAGGCTGGAAATAAACCTCAATTACCCAGCTCCATCTAGTGTTTGGGAAACAAATCACTCCTCAAAAACATCCTGCCCTTTTATATTAATAATCACCGGCTTTCTATTTTCACCAGGAGAAAGAGTTTTGCAGAGTAGGGAGCAAACAGTGGCACTAGGATGGGTATGGGTGCCCACGTATGGATGACCATGGCCAAAATCACAGACTCCCCTGTCTGGCAAACCCAAACAGTGTTTTTGTGCCCAGGAGCTTACTCTGTGGCAGTGAGGTATTGCTACTGTCTGTGAACTCCTGGGTATCGGTAAAATATTTCCAAGGTGAACAGGCAAAGCTAGCTCATACAAGGAAGTTATCCCCCTGGGCATTCTCAGCTTGTTAAGGGATCTGCATTTCCACCGGAAAATTTACCAAGGTCAGCAACAGAAAGCCACCTTTCCACATCCAAAGTGTGGTCGGGGGAGATGTTTTTAAAGCTCCTCATAAATGCACTGAGATGTGGCCTCCAAGAGGAAAATGCCTCTGGATTTCTAGACAAAAGACAAAAAGGTCCAATCCAGTCCTTTAACTTCCCAAACCAAGGCCAGCCTGTAGAAAGCAGAACCCAAAGAAATGGGAAGAGAAAAGGTCTTCTTGGGGCCCTCCTAAGCTCAAAGATCTCCTTTCTGACACTGCTGGTAGTTCCCCTCTGCCCACTTTCCCTGGCTTACAGGCGATTTCTCTTTGTCAGGCACTAACAGATCTTCTGGAAAATATGCAATGGCTCAGCTGTCAGTCAGATTTCTCCCTTTTGACAGTTTTCAACTGTATTTCTTTAAGAAGAGACAACTTAGGAAAAAGAAAACCATGGCACATCCTCATCAGCTCTCCAGTCTGAGCATTTTGAACAGTGCTGAGATAGAGCAGTTCAAATAAACAACACAATACTGTTTTCAAGAACAAACCAACAGTAAAGAGTATCCAGCAAATACTTGTAAAATTCCATTAAAAAATCTCCATTTGAAGCCAGCTAGTTTTTTTTCTGGTCAACTCAGAAATAGAGTTTCTTACTCTTTTCTCTCCTTAATAAGGCTTTTCTGGTAATGCACGCCTGCCAAACTTCCTGAGAGATTTGTGGATTGATCCAGCAGAAGCGGGACTATCCCTGCTCCAGCTCTGCAGATCTGCTGGGCATCAACGTGACCTTCTTCTGAATCAGCTGTGGATGCTTCCATCAAACCTTGCTTTCATCCCACAATGAGGTTAGCTTCATTGGATGCAGAGATGGCTCTTTTCTTGGGTCATAACAATACTTGTAACTCCACAACAGCAGTTGTGTACTCTTTGCTTCAGGGTATCTCAGATTTGCATAATAGCTAGAGAAATGGTCATTGTGGAAGAAAATGAGCCGTATGCAAATCCCTGCCTTGGGAACCAATTACAGAAGAGGGACCTGAGTAACTGCTGCACAAGTTTTTTTAGGGGTATGTTGTCTGTGAGTTATTTTAAGGTGGCACAGCTACAGTCCACCAACTCTAGCTTTCTGCTGCCTTCCCAGGCTCTCTTCCTGGCCCTAGCCCTCACGTTTTCTAGGAAAGCCTGGGGAAGCCAAGGTTGCTCCCCAGAGCACAGCTGTCTCATGTGCTGAGCCCGGGTGCCTTCTTGCTACATGGAGGAGCCTCTCAGCTCCAATTCCCAAACCTCAGGAAGTGTCAAAAGCCCCAATCCTACCTCCAGGGCTTCCTGGCAATATTGCAGCACTGTTAATGCACAAGCCTCTTGCCACAGCAACTTGTTGCTTGGATCTCCTGCAGCATGCCTGGCTCGGCAGCACCTCCTCCTCTACCCACACTGTCCCCCATTGTTTCCTTCTCTATAGTCTCCTTTAATCAGCCGCAGCTAATCCCATCCATGCCTAAATAAACGTAAGGTAGTATAAGATGCTTAGGTTTACTTAATGGCCCATACCTCCTCCCCTCTGCTTCCTTCAGACTCTCTCAGCTAAAAGCTAATGCTCTTCATAGTAATCCACAAAACAAAGCACTTTTGTAGTTTTATAGTAGTCCACTTTTGCAGATTTCCAGAGTTAATGGTTTGCCTCTAAAAAGTGAAAATCAAAAGCAAACATTCATTAAAAACATAATTTTGCACTCTTTCTCTGCTTCTTTCTAGGATTAAGCTAGCAGACAATATTTAGTCTGGTAAGGCAGTAGCACGGGACATTTCAGAAAGGATTTTTTTGGCAAAGAATGTGGAACAAATTGCAGATATTGGCAGCTGGACTTGCATTTAGCTTTAAACTGACCTGCCATAAGCTTAAGCAATGCACAACTGAGGGACAGTTAGCATTACTAAGCTTTTCTAACTATTATATATTTCTGTAGAGCTAAGCATCAGTATATTCCTTTATCTAGCAAGCTACTGTAGGTATCATGAGACCTATTGACTCATGATCATTAGCAAAGTCACAATCCCACAGTCACATTTATCTACAGTAAAACATTTTGCCTTCTATGCTATCAAAATATAGCAGAAGTCAAAAGAAAATATGTAAGAAATTATCAGAATCTAAAATGTTTTATAGGAACTACAGTTCAGTGAAAACCAGATTGGAAAAATACTCATGCATGTTTAGGTTGCTGGGAGTTAACTTCCTTACACAGAAAATGTCAGAGCATCATTTTAACAAGGAACGTGATTGTCCTTTGACTCTAAATTTTCTTGAGGACAAGGTTCTGCAAACTTATAAATGACAGAGAAAACCAAAATGAAGGAGTATGTCTGAGCCTTTGGCCAGAACATACCCAGAAGAATTTCACCTTTCACTGTCCCCACACAGCAATTTTCTCATTTCTACACTTCCTGGTTTTGACTAGCAATGGCAAAGGCATACGGAGAGGTAAGAGAAGTGGGTTTGCTGGTATTTTGCTCAGAACAGACCAGGAAGTATCAGAAACCTAGATGTTAAAAAATGAAGTCTGAATGCAAGAGATTTCCAGACAGATTTCTCAAGCTCGAAGTTTCAGATCACTGTGGCTAACCTGAAGATAAGTATTTCAGCTTGTCTTGAAAGATAAGGTCTCTAACCCGTACTCATCAAAACTGAATGGAGTGTTTTGACATGGTTTGGATCGGGCTCTAGACTGGAGAATATCCACTGGAAAAAAACACTCCATCGCATTAAGCAGCATGAAGGGTACATTTGTTGCTATTTTAATAACGTTTACTAAGATCTCTGCTTTTGCATAACAGAGTGTTGAGATAATACATCAACTGCAATTGTTAAACAGAACATTATATTCTCTTGTTAATGAGAAAAGCAAGATATTATGACTGCTGCCCGTGTGCCAGCACAATCAGCCCAACTGCCTGGGGGGCTGCTGGCTCTCCTGCCTGTCCATGTCACCCCACTCCGAGGCAGGTGCAGCCAACCCAATCCCAGGCTACCTATGAGCCCCAAGCATAGCTTTCAAAGTACAGCAGCTTTTGCAAGATTTGAAAGAAAGTCGAGGTGTTTCTAGACACCCTGAGTGGCTTAGTCACACTCCCAGGATCCTCCAGGCAAATCCTTCAAATTCTGGTATATGGCACCATTTCCCAGGATGTTACTCTAAGCAGAAAGGAAGGGAGAGCTCGGCTCTGCTTCTCTCCTTGGCAGGAAGGCTTATAGATAGAGATGAGGAAAAGCATCTCCGAGGCATGGGAAGCAGCTTTCCAGTCACATCTGTAGGGTACCACCATAAAGGAAAGAGCAGCTGGATTCATTCAAGAAGCAGAGGTAACCATTGGGTGACATTTTACTTCTGATAGCCAAAAACTGTGGCTATGGATCTGATGACTGACTTCCTCTGGGTGGGTACCAGAACCAGCTGATGAGCTGAAGGTTTCTACTGTGCCAGTGAGAAGAATCAGTGACTGACGCCTGATGGCAGGAAGAGACTTTACCAGATTTCCAGAGAGCTCAGCCCCTGACTCTGTGGCATTATACCCTCCTCTCCCCAGCCTGCCATCCTCCTGGCTACTCTAGGAAATCATGGAAGCAGCACGTGGTTGGGAAATCATGGGCAAGCGCTACGTTGGCATTGTGCAGAAGCGAAAGCACTGGAGCTTCAGCTACCACTGCTCCTAAGCTCTGTCAGAGTGAAACTCTTCAGTGAAAACTGTGGTCAGACTGAGTTTTCACATTGCCAGAAAGTCTAGGGGTATATGGGCAAGAAAGAGATACTACTTGGTGCAATCCAGACTTTCTAAAGCAAGACTGAATGCAATTAGAAAGGTTGAATTACACTGACCATGAGAGGATGTTTATTAATGATCCTTCCAATCTTTGCAGGGCTTCTGCAATTTCTCCTCTGATGCAGATGGCAAAGGATCAAAATAAGCGCTTGTGCACCTGAGGATCAGCAGAAGTTGTCCACCGTGGTATCATGGCATGTTCATTTTGTCCTAGTTCATTGCACCCACGCCAAGATGCCGATTCCATGAAATACAGGAGGTTCAGAACAGCAGTGGAGTGTGACTTTGGGAGGCAACAAGGAAACTGGAGGTGTCTGCTCAGTGACTAATGTGCTGATTATAATATCTGCCTGCTGGATTTTGCATAATACATGGGAGAGAACTACAGAAAAGGAAGTCAATAGACTTGGATCGATTTGTATGCAAACAGCTAGGTGCTCTGCTGCTGCTGAACTTACACAGATTTGGACAAAGCAAGGGCATCACGGTGCTAAGCCGGTCTTGTTCCCTACATGTATTTTCAGACCAGTGCTGGGAAACTGGAGATAGATGAGTGAAATTAATGTTACATTTGGTTTAAATGTGAAAAAAAAAAAGAAAGGAGAAGATCTAATTATATGTTGCTGGCTTCATCTGTGCTTTACAAATTTGCGTTTATGAATTTTTTTCTCACAATTAGCAATTTCTATTTGAAAGGGTGAGGAAGTGCTTGGAAGAGTGAGTTACTGCTCACCACTGCTGCCAAGTCTCATGTTTTAATTTCAAGTTTCATGATTTTTGATGCATTTCTTAAAACTTACATTATTGGAATAAAGATTCTATAACATTTCCAGCTTTTTTACAATGTAAAACACGAAACAATTTCACTGATCTTCGAAGATCAGATGCGATTTAAAAGGCAAATAAAAAAAATCCAAACTATTTAAGCATGCTTCATGATTTTAGGTCAGTCTGATGGGATTTGGGAGGCCTGATTCCTGAGGATTTAAGGAAATTCTATGCTTTATTCATATGAAAAATAATATGTCAATTATACAGGTACTTTTTCAAAATCAGTTGCAGTAGCCAAATGAAGAGAAACATTTGCAATCACAAGTACAACAGAGATGCTTATTTTACATTTTCGTACAGTCCATTTCAGTCAGCTCTCGATTTTCCTCCTCTTTAAAATGGGCAACTATCTGAAAGAATGGGCCTGAGCTGTTTAAGAAGTGCAATTCTGTACCTGTTCTGGACTTGGGCAGATGACATAGGAACACTTGGGCAGACAAGTTTTATTTTCCATTTAAGAAATCACTAGAATTCTGAAATTTCTCATTCTGGAAGCATTTCTCAGCTGGTTCCCGCTTTTCTGTCTCAAGCTCTGTTTTCTTGCAAAAGTGGCTTATTCAGAGAAATGCTTTTGATCTCAGCTCAAGTTCATCCTGTCAATGCATAGACAGGAATTAAGCTTTTATTTTCATTGGATTTTATATTTCTTTTCTCCTTCTGCTACAGATCCAATTTGCCTACTCCAACCAAGTCTATTTGTCAGTGATTACTACAATGCATCAGCTGTTACTGTGTAACTGAAGAAATTAATGCAGATTAAAGAATACACTGCCATAGGAATATTCCATTCAGCCCTAGAAAGACTAAATGAGTGTAATAGAAACAGCATCTTCAGGCCAGTCCTGGTTTCTTGCAGCTCCCTTTCCCATTTCATTCAAGGTGGAAGTGCATTTAATGTGGAATATGCAAGAATGCTAGAGAATTTTGCAAAAAATAAGATGAAAGGAATGAATTAAAGTGAAGAAATAAGACTGGGGAGACTTTCCTCTTATTTGGACTGATTGTGTGAATCCAGCATGGTGCCTTATAAGAGTCAAATGACTGTTAGTGATGCAAATTTCTCCATAGTGTGTCAGACTGAGGTCAAATCCTCAGTTTCTAACAGACAGTTTGTTCTAGATCAGCATTGATTCTTCATGCTAACAAACTCAGTTTTTTTTTCTTCTTTTTATTCTTAAAGGTCAAATATAGATACTGCAAGCATTGCTTCCCTATGTTCTTGGTATAAAAGAGGCTCCTCTGTGAGCTTTTAATCTAACTTCCTAACACTTTTTTTCCCATAGCAATAGTGTGTTAGCCCTCAAGCTAGATGCAGTGCAAGCATATGATCTGACATGATCCTTGTTCCCAAGAGCTTACAGTGTAGGTAAAGCAGAATTATGATACAAGAAATACAGTTGAAGAGCAGTAATAAAAGAGAAAAATTCAAGTTCTCCTTCAGTGAGGGATGAATGAAGTAAAAAGGACGATATGTGGGCAGATTCAGCCCCTGAAATACATCTGTCACTTTTTGCTGGTTCTCTTCTGAAGACTCAGAAGAGGTCACTTACTGTTAACAGGGCCATATTTTGCCATGTGGTCAGGAATACCGTGGGGGCTACAGGTTTCAACCTTCTCTTATGAAAACATGGCTGTGATCTTCGAAATTTTGATCTTGAAAGAAAAGATATATAGGTGCGATAAGAAAAACCACAGTGAAATATTGTAAATCTTGAGGTTGGGACACATAAGGTTCATGATCATAGGAGGAGAAAGATGGCTCCTCTTGAACCAAGTGCAATGGTTTCTGCCTTGTTTACATGGAGGCACCAGATCCAGGCTTATATCTTGGAACTAAAAAGTCACCGAGCCTACAGTTATTTAAAGACCTGTGTCATGAAAGCAGTAGGGAGATCAGAACAAGCAGATTTTAAGCTTGTTGGCTTCTCACCTCCTTTTGAACCCCTCTGTTAAATTATGAGGCTCTATATTTTCCCTTCTTTACAGTCTTTTTTCAGCTTTTTTGTTGTGTGAAGGACCCACACAGAGCAACAGGAGAAAACATGCCAGATAGTGGATATACAAATAACACTATCTGATGCAGATACAAAAAAATATCTTTTTATATGATTTCTCAGAATAACCTAAGCTTCGCACAGCAGACCAAGGCTTCTTAGAAGTCACAGGAGGTCCTGTGAGGGCGGCAAGAGCAGAACCGGTTCTCCTGCCATCCTTTTGCTATCTGGAGTAGGAAAAAGGCCTATGGGGTTTCCAAGTTCTTCCTGTAATTTCTGAGCATCAGCAGCAACCCTACAACGACAGGCAAAGGAAAGAGAGCTAACATGGTCTGATAGTCATAATGGAGAGCTTATACTGCTGGCGTGAAAACGTATCACAGAACAAAGTGATAAAAAGGAATTAGATCTTCACACCCATGTCTTTGGGCACCACGTTCTGTGACCTTGGGATGCTGTCTTTTTAATCTACACCATAACTTTCCAGTCTATAACTTACCTTGCTAAGTGTATAATTACCATGCCAAATGCAAATAAAAAATTTTAATGGAACTAGTTTAGAAATGAGTGGGATTTTTTTTCTTTTTCAGCTTGGTGCCTATATGTGCTAGGGTATGCACTGTACTTTTGAGACAAGGAAGGGGAGATCACAGTTCCTACACAGCAGTCTTGCCTGCTGTGTTTATACTGATATACTTGTCTGCACTTTGCTTTACATTGGGGTGCAACAGCAAGAGCTAAACTTAAAGGTCACCCTGCAAAAAAAAAATATACTACAGAAAATTGACCCTACTTGGAGGATCCCATAGTCTAAATGGCAACCAGGACATGGGAGGAAGAAAACATCATTGTTACTCACAGCATGTAAGTGTATTTATAGAGAACACATTTTTAAAACAGTGAACTGTCAGAACATGGTATTTCTTGCTCTAAGATATGTTTGACCCATGTTTCGCAATGTGGTTGCAACTGTGGGCTGTCTCTCTGTTGGAGTATCCATGCAGAGACCTTAAATAAAACTGATTTTCACAAGTCAGTGATAGTCAGAGTAGCTTGGACACGTCTCTAGTTAATCATCTGTCTCACCAGCTTTCTGATGTCTACCAGCATTGAAAACATTTCTCTTGTACCTGTTGCTACTGATGGTACTTTACTGAGCTGAGAGAAGTTCACTTTGTTTGGTCTAAGCTGCACTTATAAGCTGTTGCCTGCATGAATGTGAGGTATTAATGTGAAACCAAAATCATATCCCAACTTTGGAACAGTGCTGAAAACTACTGTAGATATAAGCCCACAGTTAAAACAATTTATTCTGATTGGCAAAATACCATGCCCTGGACTGACACAAAACCTCTTTTCTGAAGATAAGCTGACCCACAGCAAGGAAGATGTACTGCTATTATAAAATAATATTAAATATTTTCTAACATAAACAGGGTATGGAGGCCAAATGCAGAAAGATGTCTAGGTACTTAACTCAGTAGAAATTAGGTGGGAAAATTGTTTAGCATAGTTTTTGCCTGCAAAGTGTCAAGCGTTAGCTAAAGAAGTCATGCCAAACATTATTTCTGCAACCAGAAAATACCACTAAAATAGAGATTGCAGAACACATGCAAGCTTGAGGAAATGCATTTGGAGACCTTAAATATTCTGACAACATGTACTTTTTGAGCTTGCAACATTCTTGTAGTATCCGCATAGGCTTCTTTCCACCCTGTTGTCCATCACAGACTGGATTTGTCCAATGGGAATAATATGGATACCTGCATAACATTGGCATAGCCCTGTCATCTCTTCTGCCTCTTCCCCCACCCTGAGACTGCAGAGACATTTTTCCTTCTCTGTCACTGCAAGTCATGCCTCCTTCAGGCATGAATTTCTGGCAAAAAACCAATCCTCAAGCCAGCATAAACCGGCAAACAGGGTGAGAAGAGGCAGTACTTGGGCATTATAACTTTAACCCCCTGCTATGCAAGGATTAGTGGGCTGAGTGGAAATGCCACGTCTGCTGGTTTCCGAACGCAGACAACCATTTCCTCAGACTGTGCTCCCACAGCCGCTTCTGATTTGTCAGCCATTTCGCCAAAATTGCCTGGAGACCCTGAGAGGCAATAAACTCAAAACTAAACAAGAATGACTGAAACAAAGAAATGAGAATGATCGTGTACTGTGGCTAGGAAATCCTGGCTGAAGTTATATCTGAGTTTATCTGATGAGCCTCTGTTTTCAGTGTTCAAATGTAATTTAATTGGGGAAATTCAGGTACCTAAACATAATGCCTTTGGAGATGATGGCAGTTGCTGGAGTCATCTAAATGTGTTGGCAGCTTTGACACAGGATTTATGGCAGGATCTGTGCCCTGCTGGAACAGCAGCTGCAAGCCAGATGGGCTTCTCAGAGCATCTAAAATGACATTAGACAGCTCTTCTTATATTTAGGCACCTGAATCTCTCTAAATGCTCCTTTCTTGGAAATAAGTGCTTTAGAATCCATTCAACGCTACTTCCAAGTTACAGGAACGGTAAAGTTGTGTAATCAAATACAGAACAGAAAATGACTGAAAGAAGGCACCTCAGGCAGTCTTAACATCTCTTCTTGCAAGTAGGCATCTTGACATAGTCCTTAGGATATCAGATAATTTTTCCTACAAAACTCACATCGCATTCAGTCTTCAAAAGGTAGATACCTATTCAAACCGTTCCATCTTTTAATTACTGTGTACCTTTCAAACTCTGCAGCGAATATGAAATTACTAATTTCCTTATGGAAAATTATTAATGAATACTAATGAATACAACTTTACAGTGCCTCTTCCTAAAAGAATTACCTCAGTTTCCAGTTTACTGTGGTAGCTGTGATGTTAAAATCTTTAAAGTGAAAACTGGGATGGGTAGTGTGGGCAAAACACCTTGATGCTGCACCTGCGCTGTGTCCATATAGGTCTCACTAGGAATACACTGGAGTTCATAGATTAACAGAAGGCTTGTCTGATTAATGTGTTTCACAGCTGTATACTGTGTGCTATTGCAACTTAAAAGAGGTTTCAAAAGGTGTGTTATGTCACCTTAGCCCAGAGAGGGATACTAATAAACAGATTATTAAGTTTGCATTTGCAGCATAAGCAAATTAGGAGTGGGAAGCCAAAACAGTGCAATATAAGAGCTAGGATGGAGATAAATGATTCAGGCAAGAGGAGGTGGGCAGGGAGAGAGGAGGACAGGAGAAGAATGGCTGTGGGAATGCTTACTTCTCAACTCGGCAAGTGGTCACATTGGAGGACTTTGCAGTGACACACACTGAAATGGCACAGAGTGTTTTTAAGAGCAGAACACTACTGTGCTTTACCTCTGATTTGACACTGGAATCTCTGTTTCCAATATTAAAATGATTAGTCTAAAAGCCTGGCCTGAGGTTCAAAATGTGTATTATCTTTAACTGGCAGAGTGAGTCTTAGGGAAGCTGGAGATGGTGGGGTGCAGCATCTCAGCAGCAGCAATGAATCAGCAGAGAGGCAGAAGCCAAGGTGCCAGCTGCTGGTGAAACAGGAGATTCTGCCTGGGATGGATGCCACTGTATGGTTCCCACTGCCACCAGCACGGGGCACTGAGATGCTCTGCAAGGCTCTGGGTGAACCCCGAGATGCCGCAAACATCAGGTCCAGGGGGGTTGGTCAAAATTAGTATGCATCAGTCCTCTGGGGCAACATTCACCTGCCTTAACTACAAGCCTCTCCTTTCTGTCTGTAAGCCAGTGCCTCCTTCACAATATGTCTTTCCAGTGTCTTCAGTGAATGGAGTAGGTCCCATGGGGTGAAACAAAGAGTGTTGTGGAGATCAAGCTATAAAGTATGTGCATAAAGGGAGTCAAATGAAGGCTGTACAGGAGCTCTTCATTTTCCCATTTCCTAATTTCTTTGCATAACTTTTTTGTAACGTGCCATTTGAAAGGGGAAAAAAAAAAAAAGCCATTTTCTATTTTCTCTCAAAAAAATTCCAGACAAACCACAGAAAAAAATTCATTCCATAATGTGACTCAGTCTTGACTCTTACCAGTGGGGTTGGGACCTTTTTAGATCTATAGCAAATCCTTGATCCTCTTTCTGGTTTTACATTAAGGTGAAGGATATTTTTTGCCATCTGCACAGCTCTGAGCCAGGAAAAGATTCAATTCCATGTCCAGGAGAGCAATATGGTCTAATGGCCAGATGATCCCTGTATCTCCCCTGTCCCTCACCTCCCCTACCATTCCTGCACTGTCTCTGCCTGTGTTTGCTCCCTTCCTTGTTGTTCCTGATTAAATTGCTCTAATAATTTTTACTGCATGTGTGAAGAAAGATTTTATGGCACATGTTGAGAAAAGACTATTCGTTACATTTCTGTTTTCTTTACAGTGCTATGCTGTTGCCTTGGCAAAGGCACACAGTGTTTGCTCCAGAAGCACATTTCTCATGGCAAATTTAATATTGAATTAACAGGAGGCTAAATCCATACAGAGACTGAAGCTTCCCAGTGTTCAGTGTTGTAATGACTGACCAAATTCCAGGCTTTTCCCAAGAACCAGAACAAGGGTCCAAACTGTTTCCACAGCCCATCGTGCTCTTAGACTGTGATGGCAGCTCTGGAGTGGTCCTCCAGACCCTTGCAAGGAAGGGCCATCTCTTCTGCCTGACATTAGCACATCAGGATGTAGGAGGGCTGGAGAGTTTGCAGTGTGCCAGGGCCTTTTACACCACCCGTAAATGTGCATTAGTGAGAGGCAGCCAGACACACTGCAGGTTTACCCTGAGAAAGTTCATGCTGCTTCTTGCTTTTAAAAAAATGACAGTGCTGGAGACACATTTCCTCATGGCTCTTATCAGACTCCTCTTTAGGAGCTTGAAAATGAACTGAGCTCTTTAAAGCTACTGTACATGGTGTTTGGTACCTTTCCTTTGCTCTTCTGCCTTAGCAATTTTTCATTTGGTCCTGTATCTGAGTGATTGCTGGGGCCCTACAGGGCTACTGCTAAGAGGATCTAGGAGCTAAACCACCTCCTAATGCTTGCCTCAGTGCCACAGTATATGAAAAACGATGGTTGCAGCTGCAAGGTTTGGCATGCACACGCCTGAGCAGTTGTGGGAACTGCACTTATTGCATCCTTGAGTTTAGGACCTGAGCCAGCTTCCTTGCCAGGAGTTGTACCCTCACCACAAGGCTGCACATCCCTCTCTGTCAAATTACAGGTCTTTCAAAGGAAGAGGGTGAGCAAAGCCTGCTCCAGACACTCGCTTGTGATTAGTGTGGAAGATGTGGACATACACCTCTCACTCAAAACAGGGTGGTGATTTGAAGCTGGTGCCTCACCACCTCAGCGGTGCAGATAAAGTTACATTCCTTGCTGTCATTTATGGGTAACTTAAATCTACTGAGACAAGGTAGGAGAGGCTCTGCAGAAACTCTTGTTGGGACCTTGATGTGAACTAAGGCTGATTCTGGGCAACTTCTGGCAATATGTACAAGGCGACTGGGAAATGTGGCACAGACAAAAGCTGATTGTGGCTTTTGACTTTCATCAGCAGGTTTCAAACTAGTAGATAAATACATAATAAGATATAGTGTCAGGAAATTGATAGTCAACTTGGTAAGTCTTAAAATGTGCAAATTTTTAAAGGTGAAAGTGATTAACCACTAGAAAAACTTGTCAGAGGATATGGTGAAATCAATCATACAATTTTTATTTTTAATCAAGGGTACCTGCTTTCTGAAAGGAATGCTCTCATTCAAACAAGAACTGACTTGAAAATGTCTGGTAGTTTAGTCTAGTAGGTTCCACAAGACAACAGGCCAGGTGATCCCAACTATCTTTGTTACCCTATGATCAGCTGCCACCAATTACATGTAAATTTCATCCAGTTCTTGCTAGTCAAAGTCCATCTCAATTAATGACAACCTCCCCTTGCCCCAACTCATCTGGCTTATTTCCTCCAGCTCATTTTCAGTTTACTCAAACTCTGCTCCATAACATCCTTCTCCCTCCAAAGGAAGTCACGAAAAATAATATTGGAGAGCTCATAACTTTCTTTAGGCAAAAAAAAAGTGCAGACAGATTTCTAAATCTGACAAGCTCCCCAACTTTTTATTTCTTCCCTTAGACTGTAAAACTAAAATATCCCTGTGAGTAGAAGTGAATGTGTTATAGCTAAATTTGCTACAGACCAACTGATCAGGCATCCATGTCTTATCATGTGAACTCATGAGGAATTTCCTGAGTATGAAAGATACAGTATCAACACACATTTATTATTTTGGTGAAATATAAGTGTGATATTTTTAGCAGCCTTTTTTCAGTATTGCAGTCCTGAAGTTTATTACATGAAATGCCATTTTTATTTGAAAGTGAATAGCTAAAATAAGTTTTATTTTCCTTTTCTCTTTCTCCTTTAGTTTAAGTAATTGGTTATTGCACATGCACAACCCATGCTACTTAGTAAAGGTGTACTGTAAAATATTCGTAGTTCCATTCATAGAGTTGAAGCAAAACCTGAGATCTTTGTGAGAGCTTTTTCAAGGCACTTATGGATAGCTGAACCGTATTTGTTAATTTCCTGTCAAATTCCCCAATCAACACCTTCCCTCATGTTAGAAACTGTCCTACCTGTTTCCACATCAGCCAGCCAAGTTTTCTTATCTGCATGCGGCACAGTTTCAGTCCATGTGATAATTTCCATAGAGACCTATGCAACAGCTTTTATCCATAGGAATACTGTTTACTTGAACCAGAAGTTCTCATTTACTTTGTGTCTCTTTCGTTCCTAAATGGAACCAAAAGCATGAGAAGGAAAAGATGCATGAGAAGGAACTTAAATGACAAACTCTGCTGCAAATGTATTCTAACACTTGTGCATCATTGGCCCCAGGTACACACATGAACTACAGCACCATGAGATCCTCTAGGAGGTAAGTCATTGAGAGTTCCTGTGACAGCTACAGCACGAGGACCAAGAGCCACATGCACTTTACTTGCTACTGACTGCCAGACATCAACACTTGATTGCAATTGGGCTCTCTCTGTCACATTTGTCAACCAGGCATTGCACTTAAGAGAATACCTCATCCACATCATGCTCTACTGCTATGTGGGGTAAGATGGTATATAGGCACATTTTAAATCAACAAGGTCCTGTTGATTGTCCAGTCATGGGGCAGGCTGGAGAGGCAGCCGGTTGTGTACGGTGAGATGTTTGTGTGTCGCGCTTCCCAGCCCTGAGACTAGATGGCCAGCAACACAGCATGGATGACATGCACAGCAAACACTACTAGAATGACCCTGCTGTGCTCAGAGGCTTCATCCACCACCTTGCAGCAATGGAAGCAACAGGAGATTCTTCTCCATCAGTGCAGATTTCAAAAAAAAAAAAAAAAGATCAATATTGCCATGGAGGCATCTCTCTAGCCTACGTATGTAGACCCATATCTCCACTTCCTCACCTTCTCTGGATAACTCTGAACAACCCTTGCCTCCATGTCCCACTATGACTTCCCTGACATGCAGAAGAAGAGGTTGCAGAAGGCAGTTTTGTCACCCACGGCTTAGAAGGAACACACCAATCCCTGGAGCATTGCCCTCTTCAGAGTTGAGATTCCCCCCACTCCTCAAAAGAGGGTTTATTCCAGTAATCCCACAGAAAACTCTGTCCTTGACCACCTGGGGCTGCATTGGGGGTAGCCACTGGCAAGTGCACCATGCCAAGTATCCTTGCAGGACTGCTGGGTTTGTGCCTCTCTCCTCTACAACAAAGAAGAGGCTGCAAAAACCCTACTCCTACCCCTCTGTACCCAATCCCCATATTGGAGCAGCAACAACACAGTTACACCTAGGACTCCATCCTCTGGAGGGAGCACTGCTGGGGTGGAAGGTGTTTCAGAGGAGGAGAGAAAGAGGAGACTGTTATGGTTTCAGGGTTACCAGCCTGAAAGGGAAGAACAGGTGGTGTCTGTAGGACCTTGGAGGGTCAGAGATCAGTACTGTTCCCTCCCCTTTCCGGACACAGTCTATTAAAAAACCGAGGTTTTCGCGGGCTTTTCCTGGCTTTCCTGGGCTGCTTCCTGTCGCATCTCGGGACGGCCGGGCCTACCTCCACGTGCTCGGCAGCATCCACCACCATCCGCTCCCGGCACCACTGCGGTCCCTGGTGACGAGACACAGCAGTCACAGCGGCCACGAGGCACTGCTCGGACATTTCCACTCGGGACTACTGGGATCGGGTTTTGTATATAATTATCCTTTGTCCCTTATTAATTCCCTTTTCCTTTCCCCTGTTGTTTTCATTAAACTTGTTACAGTCTTAACTTCCAACCTTGTGCGAAGCATTTTTTTTTTATTCTCTCTCTATTCCCTTTTCTTAATCCTCCTCCTGGGAGCGGTAGGGGCAATAGAGAGAAAATCCTGCTCTCTCTCTCTCTGACCCTTAAACAGAGACAGAGAGAGATTAGAGAAACCAAGGTAGAAAAGGTGCCTGTTCCTGCAGGGCTGGCAGCAGCTTCTGCCTGCCTGAGAACAGACCAGGAAAAGCCTGAAGAGTGGGTATGAGGGGCAGCTCTTCCCCTGTTTCTCAGTTTACAGCCTATGTTGCCTTTCCAAATCCCCTGCCTGACCTCAGAAGCTGTGGACTACAGAGGCATCCAGGAAATCAAGTTTTTCTGTTTGAGCATTTACATTTGACTGTAGGAGCTCCCCAATTCAGATTTTCAGCCTTTGCTTAAAGCTACATGCCCTCTTTGCTTGCATGTTGTGGTGCTGGGGACCAGCAGGAAGCCAGGGCAGGCGGTGTGGCCCATTGGCTGCCATGGGATGTGAAGGCCACTTTAACTCCCCGACCATCTTCTGTCTTTGCATGTGGGATGAGTGTGCAGGGTGTGGTCCAGGCAATTTTGGGAAGTTAATCCTTGATCTTTGCTTGACTGTTACCGTTTTCTACCTTACCTGTTCCTCTTTCTTTCATGCAGCTGGAGAAACCTTTGCTGTGCCTTTTAATATTCTTTGCAGGTCTGACTCAGCTTGACTTTTGGCAATACTCCTTTTATCGAGCACAGATTTCTTTGCTGATCAAATGCTTTTGCAATACTTCTGAGCTCTCTGCTACTCTTAACATGACTTCTGAGATGCTGACTCAGTTTGCTTAATCTGGATACCTTCCTGAAAGATTTTCTTTTGCTTGGAATGAAAGTTGAAGATAATATGGCACCTTTGGCTTAAATACATTTCTTTCCATTCATGTCTTCTATTTCTTCAGTTGTAAGAATTCATTTCATTACACAGAAGTATCCTTTAGAAATTGAAAAACTCTTACGTTTCCACAGAATTTAAGCTGAATCGGGTTGTAATCATGAAATAGTTTATAATCAGAGGATACAGAGGATACTCTATATTTTATGACATCTATTCTATTATTTAAGCACCTTTCCTGAGCAAGACATGAGGATCTCCCTGGAGCCCCTTCTTTGCCTCAATGCAAGTGGTCCAAGCTCCGCTGTATTTCAATCTCCAGAGGCCTCCTGTGATTTCTTTTTGCTTTCCCCAGAAAATCCTGCCCATACTCCTGACCATGAAACCTGATGAAAAACCTGCTGTCCTTCCCTCTGGCTGTAAAGTGGGAACACTTGATCTCTCATCTGTACGTAGGAAATCAGTGCCACTCCATAACGTTTCCCAGTTGCACGGGCCAGCTGCAACCCATACTTGCATGCTGATCTTGGAGCAATGAATTACATGAACTATCTATTTCCTCCCCACAGGTCTCTATAACATACCCTAACATACCCTTATCCATACAGTAACATACTCTTATCCAGGCTTTTCCTGCTTGTTTACTGTGGTCCAGTCAATCAGTTGCACATATGGGAAGGTACACCTGAGGTAGGGCTGGAACTGGGGCTGGGGATGAGCACTCCAGCTGTAAGACAATGCTGAGGGGGGGCAGGACATTTTTATCTCATTTCCTAATGCATCTAATAAGTCCCAGTGGAAGATTGTGATTCTGAGGATGATGTCTCATCATTAGCAAATTAGATGCTGTAATCTGCTTCTAAATGAATCTTCTTAGGGGGCATTACTCAGGGTCAGATTAAAATTAAGTGAGGGAAAGACTGATTAAAATGTAAGGTGAGCTTCCGTTCTCTGCTTCTGGTGGGTGCGACACAAAACCCTTGAAAGGGCAGAGGTATTTTTAAACTACTTTTTTGTGGCCTGCCTCAGAACTGTCTCTAAATTATGATGCCTCCCAGATCCCATGGTGATGTGCATCTCCTCCGTTCTTCTGGGTTCCAGTCCCTAGGCCTGTAGGAGATCAGGCCTGCCCAAGACGATGTCTAGAGTAGGAAAGTATCTTCACTGTTTAAGGGGGACTTTACCAGCTGCTGCAGACACTTGTCCTGGGGCTGCAAACAGCAGCAAGAGTCCTTCCTATACTTTTCTAGTGACCCCATCATCATGCAGGGTTGTGGAAACTTGGACTAGCCAAGGGTTCCAGCTACAGCAGTGGTGTTTCCTTTAAAATATAGGATCCCAAGTTAGATAATGCACTGCTGAGGGAGAAAAAAAACTAATTCAAGGTCTTCTTATCCTAATTTTTCATTTGTTCAGTCTTACTCTGATTTCCAAGAGGGAAATAACTCAAACCAGCAAACTAGAGGCTGTGAGAGGCCACTTTACCAGGGACCCAGTTTATTCATGGACACTTTTGTGTTCCCTGACCTAGATCAACCTCTATTTACCTTTTGTAATCTCAATTAATTCTGACTGAATTCAGATGACTGGGATGCCGTGCTGAGGCTATTAGGGTAATATGGAGCCCTGCAAATGGGCCAATAAGAAAATATTCGCTTTTAATTTTGACTGAAATAAATGACTTAGCCAGCCACTGTATTTCAAAGCTTTGCTACGGCAGATCAAAACTGTCTTGTTAATTAACTGCCATGTTAATTAATTAGACATGTGCGAGCTGATATTTAGCTGCAATCGAATAGCAACCTGTTTATTTTTCTTATGCTTTACAAATGGCATTAGCATTTCTAGTTTCTTGCCTCATCTCTGCTGCCTCATTTCATGACCAAAAATGAAGGGTATTTATGACAAATAATGCTTTAAACGATTCTGACATACTCTCATTTCTTCTCCCTCCTTGTCTAGTGCCACCAGGCTTGTGGGCTTCTTCTGCTCTGTGCCCACTCTTTGTCCCATGTGTCCCTACTGCCACTGGGATGGCTTCACTGTGTGTGCTGAAGAAGAGCTTCCTCAAATGTCCGAATACAGCCTCCTTTGCCCAGGTTGATTACTCCAAGGCACCAATTCCCACCTCAATACTAAACTCTGTACTTCGGTTTTCACTTCTGTTCCAGCCACTAGAGCTCTTTGTAGTCTTGGTAACTGCAGGGGAAGCTGCTTCCCTCACCATTGACCAGTCTGCATGGGGCGCTCCCAATCGATTACTACTGCCTTATTTAAAGCTCTCCTAATCTAATTAGGTGTCTTGTGAACATACTAATAACACAGGCCACACATCCAGAAGTATTATTCAATGCATAGAACAAAGCTTCTTTGGTGATTTTTTCCGTTTGGGGCATCTAATAGCCGAGCTCCACATTTGCCGGGTGATACATTCGGTTTTCATGCCAGAGAGGCATGATCCAATTCCTACCGGAGTCCATAAAAAGGCCCCTGCTGACATTTGGCTGAGGATCAAGGCCTACATCTTTATCAGAAAGCTTTGTTGTCTGCCAATTTTTTTGCACAAATTCAGGCAAATGCAGGGACAACTACAAGAAGTATGTTGATGAAACCAGGCAGATATATCAATAATCCAGCTTCAGCTTTTTTACCTGAAAATTTGACACAATAGATTTTAGCCTTTTTCTGAAATTTCTGAAAAACAGATTTAAAATTTAGGTAATTTTCTAGATATCATGACAGCATTAGTCTTTATTTCCAGGCTAGAAGACAATACATTTAAGAAAAGACAAATGCTTGAAAATTTTATGTGTTGTCACTTGGACTGATAATTAAATAATGTATTAGAAAACAAAAGCAAGATCTTACCAATAAACTGTGACAGTTATTCAAGGCGCAGTATTTTCTTCTCAGAGTCTGATGGAAGTATTTCTCTCCATTGGGGAGTGCCCAACAGCTTCTGATATTTCTGCTGTCTTTCCTTTGAGCATTAATTTGAATTATATTAAAAGTGTGCTGTATCATAATCATGTACATGTGACATGTACATCATTGACAAAACAAGCTGAACTCAAAGAACAGAAAAGTAGTTCTTGCTGTTAATTTTACCCACTAAAAGCCTATTCACCAAACAAGGGGTGGGATTATAAGAGTTTCATCTAATATTAAAGGATAAATACAGAGAAAAGAGAAAAACTACTTTCTTCTTAGGAATGCACATAGAGGCAGATATATTTGAAGTCTTAAGTAGGAAATGCAGACTCTTGAAGGACACACTTTAGGAAGGCTGCAAACCAAGTCTAGGATGGGCAGTTATAACCTGCTAGCTGTATGCAAAATGGTTGTGGCTTTGAAAAATGCCAATTTTGGATACATTTTTGATCATATGATTTTACGAACATATGGAGAAAGTCAGTTGGAGAAAACATGCAGAAAGCTTTCATGATCAAGTAGTCAGTGGCCCAGCATGAATTAATTAACTTCGGTAAATGATTGGAAGAAGTTATGGGATGGTTCGCACCCGATTTCCACTGATATGAAATCTGAACAACTCCACGAATGTCAGTGGGCTAAACTGGTGGGAATAGAAGGATTAATGCCTCAAGTTTCTCAGTTTCTAAGTCCTATGATACTTCAGCAGTGCTTTGGGATCCAGTGAGATAAAATGTGTTGTACAAATTTAAATGTGTCTTATTGCGTGTCTGCTAATTTTATTCAGGAAAATAACCCTTGCTGATCTGAGTTCAGCAGCAATTTGCATAATCTCAGGTAAGTGAATCAGAAATGTCTTTTAAGGAGGAGGCTAAACTCTAAAGAATTTAAAACTAGAGAGGACATTAAACTATTCAAACTCTTCTGAACTGACAGGTGCTTTTCTTCATATTTCATCTTTCCAGTTGGGTGAAAGGAATGGAGGAGGAGGGATGATAAAAAACATAAACAAAAACCAAGTGGAACATTTGAAGGAGAAGTAGCAAAAATGAAGACTGAAGAACTGGAAAGTAAAAAAAACACCTCTGAGAACAAGTATTGCTCACTGAGCATTTTAGTATGTCACAGGGAAATTACATTTACAGAGTCATGGATAGATGAAGATTTTTTTTTAAGGAAAAAAAAATCCTTGAGCTCCATTCCAATGCCATCATATTTGTTTTGGCACGTTTTTTTATTTTTTGGGGGCATAAATACCCGTCAACTGTCCTACCAGGTTCTGTCTCTTTCTCTGAGACGAGTTGACTAACGGCAAGTATGAATGCCTGAGTGTGAAGACTGAAAAAATCACCCAACTTGAAATCAAGGATGGTATTCACTTTGAATTCATTGAATCTAGGATTTCATCCAGGGAGTAAGATGACTGAACACAGCACAACCCTTCACATACCCTGGGTGATCCTGCCATAAACTAATTTCTTTAGAATATTTACTGCAAATTTTAGAAATGGCAAAGGATATTTATGAGATGTTAGAAAGTAATTGTCTGGCTTCAAATTGTTCTTCAGTGGTCTTTGAGAAAAAAAAAACAACCAAACAAAAAAACAGTATTTGGGATCTCGGTGAAGAAGGATATCCCTGTCTCAAGGTTCTAAATATGAATGGCTGCTCTTTTAGGCTACTTTTTCCATCACTGACAAAGACCACCCTGTCAACAAAAGGTTGAGGTTTTCTTTTTGCTTGTATTTTTTTAAAAGGCAAATTCAGGTTACACTAGGAAGCTGCCTACTGTCACCTAGTCACAACAAGTCCATCTTAAAAACATTAGACATCTTGCTTCCTTACTCCAACTGGAAATATGTTTTACAGCATCCGAGGATGAGAATCTGCTTTTTAATTCCCACCCAAAATTGTTCATTGTCACTTTCCTCTCATTTGTCCTTGTGCCAGTGTTGCTGTCTTACTTAAATAATTCTTAATTCTTAAATTACTACCTGGTGATAAGGCAGAAGTATACAGAGTAATTTTAACTCCTTTTTCTAGTCTAAGCCACTCACACTCTTTTATTCTATTCTTGCAGGATGAGTGCTTCACCTCTTTCTTCTTTTCAATGACCCTTCTTTGCCCTTCTCCCACCTGGAATTCACATTTTTGAGTATGGATTTATACAGAGTGGTGTAGACTGGGTCCTAACAGTCATCTGTACAATGGCATGAGCATGTCTCCAACTACAAGAAATACTGAACTGATGCACCCCACAGTTACATCTGTATTTTTCTGACTGCATCACACCAATTGACTGTATTAATCCTGTGACTGCCTAAATACCCAGGACTTTATTTTCCTCAGTCTCTTCACCCTCACAGTTCTGTTTTTGTGTGCCCAGCCATTTCATCAAGGATGACATGAGGTGTAAGCATGCAGCTTGCAATCATTGCTTTATCATCTCCTTTCATACAAGTGCCCTGTCAGTAATCTGGGTCTTGAAAGTTGGATTCAGCCCAAGGAGAAGGTGACCATGGAATACAGCATTTCCTTGTTGTGGCTGTACCTCTCATAAAAAGCACATGGTTCCCATTTTCCAGAGCCACACATGGAGGAATCGCGCACCAGATTTTCCGCTGGCAGTTTCTCCACTGGCAGGTCCACTTCTTCCAGTGAGCACAGAGGTCTCTCCCAGTGCTTCTCCTGGGGTTGCACAGCAAGTGCTATCCATGGGGTTTCTTTGCAATTCTTCCTTGATTATTTTGACTCCTGCTGTGCCAGACATGTAGCTTTACCAGGACAAGATCCACCTCCTGCACTTGCATGCATCCTCACACAGTGAAAACCTCCTGAAACATCTAGCTCTGAGTAGTCTTGCCTCTGGCCTATGTTTGTGGCTTTGGGTCTTAATGTAAATCAAAGGGGATGTTATTCTGACTGAAAAAGGCCTGATACAGGAAACCATAGAAGTCAGCCAGGCTTCTTTTAACTTTCACAAGGGCAAAATTGCAAACTAAGGGAAGAATCACAATCCCTTCACTCAGAATGCTACTACCGAGCCACATGTGCCTAGAGAGGAACTGACAGTAAGATCATGAAGAATTCAATAAATTGTAGCATCAGGCTTTACTGGTCATTTCAGAAATTGTACTGGGACTCAAGCTGCCAGTGAGGACATCTGGGATTTAAAGGATGAAAGTTATCACTAGTCTAAGAAATAGGGAGAGGGTCTTGACTGTAAGACATTAGCAACAAGGAGTACTGCTATCTCTAAATCCTGCTGTCTGATAAAATGTTCACAAAGACTGGCCAAGTGCCTCATTCACTTTGCCAGTGTTCATGTTGTTTAAAAACCCTGAGCATGCAGAGGCTGCGTGCTATCCCTGTTAGAATCCCAAGACAGTGCCCTCAGACCTGCAAGTGATAGATATCTGGTACTTCAAATATGTTTGAGAAGATTTCCTGTTACCATCCTTCCTTGCTCCTGTGATTCTGCTACTGTGTTCTTAAAACACAAGAGGGTCAGGGTCTTAAAAAATAAGAAGACCGTTACTATATTTTGGAAAAAGTCCAGCATTGCTTCTAGGAATGTTATTTAGAGCAAGCCTCAGGAGTTTAGTCCAATCCTTGTGGAAATCAAGGGAAACTCAGATACAGCTGATGTACCGATGCAAAACCAAGTTAGTACAGACACGGTCATGTTTGCAAAATGTTGATGAAGAAGGTAAGCTTAAGTTTCTTCAGCATAAAACACAGTAAATGATAACCTAAGCAGGCCACAGCCACAGTCCAAAGTGCAAACTTCAATAGCTGCTGGTTTTTATAATATTTTATTTACTAGCCATTATAAAGACACTAATAATAAGATGGAAATGAAAATGCCTTCCACCTGAAACAATGCCAAGCATGATTTTTAGGGAAGATAATGAGCTTGATGGCCATTTTGAAAAGAGCTCATGAATGGAAAGGTCCACCTGTGAGGTCTAAATTACCTTCCAGATCAGAAATGAGTCCACTGGTATGGACCTTATGTGATCAGATGTAGATGGCTACAGTGAAAACATCCATATCTGAGCTGGTTGTAAAGCATAATCGTTGGAAGAAAAGAAGCACCTCAGGTATATGATTCATTTAACCCTAAAGCATATGTCTACAATGTTTATGATGAATGACTCCCTAAAAATGCTTGATTTTCCTTATCAACTCTTAGGGGTTCCCAAACTGGTAGCCAGGAAGAAGACATCTGTATTGTAGATATAAAGATATATGAGATGAGCTTACTTAGGTGCCTGCAGCTCATTGACAGTTCAGGAAACCTGGAATAGTTATTGCTGTTCAACAGGTAATCTCTTGTAATATCTACCTTGTGAACAATAAAACCATAGGACTTGTGCAGGATATTTCCACTGTTTCTGCTTCTGCTGCAAAGGGATAGATATGCTACAAGTCATCAGGTTCCGTGATCTAATTTGTTAGTGCATTAAGAAACTTTCTTATCCTTCATCCAGACAGTGGTATAAATTTTACACTGGAGCAAAGAAACAGACAATGTGGGAAAGGCAAAAAGGAGTTGGTGCTGCTTAAAATCAAAGTCAACAGCATTTTGTTCATAAGACATCACATGCATATTTTCAAAAGGACTCATGCTTCTTTAAAACAGCAAATTAAGTGTAATTTCAGATAACAAAGCTGAGGTTAAAGACACAATTTCCATACTAGGTTGCCAGCTTGAGTATTGTGTGGAGAAGTACTGCATCGTGAAGTACAGCACTGAAGCCACAGAAGCATATTTCTCAGTTGTGGTGTTGGTGCGAATCTATCATAAAACTTGCAGAAAAAGATTAAGTTACTTTCCTACAGCAGAAATCACAGAAATAGTTACACTTTTTAGCAGACCTCTGTCAACTGTACTGCAGTCCAAAAACCCAGGTATTGGTATGCAGGTATTGCAACTGCTTAGGATTTGCAGTGCCCTTCTGTACAGGAAGTAGCAAAGAAAAAGAATATGGATCTCCTGCCCAAAAAAACATAATTGAGGCATAACAGGAAAGAATAACCCACCTCAAGAGAAATCCATGCTGAAAAATACTAGCTATAGCTGAAGGAGGGTCCAATGGTACATTTACGCACATACTTTTGCCACAGGGAAAAGGAAGCTGCTACTGTGAATAAAATGAAGCTTAAGGGAAAACAAAATTGTATTTTTTTCCTCTCTTTCATTTCTTATGGATGTGGCATATGTGGTAATGAAAGATATTTGTCTTTGAGTGAGAATGTTGCTTCCTTTCCTTCCTCCCTCGTTTTCCTTCTCCCCTGGGTTTCCATCGCATTTCAGGGTATTTTTCTTTAAAACAAATGGAGTATTTTTCTTCAAAACCGAGTATTTCTGAAGAAGTGCCTCTTGACTTTCTACAGTGTAGAAAGGGATGTGTTATTTTCTTCTACAGGCAAGATGTCACCACCCAAAAGTAAGGCCACCACTTAGCAGGGAGACACTGCCCTTGCAAGAAGGAAATTGCAAGGGATTCATGCCATAACTGCTTCACTTCAGAGGAGAAGTAGGGGGCAAACAGCTCTCCTATCAGCTGAACACCACTTAGTTGTCAGGGTTGGACCAGCGGCAGAAGTAGGTGCTCGCAGACAGCATGCATGGTGCCAGACCTTACCACAAAAAGTATAATACACACCCAGAGAGAAAGAGAATGACTTGAAGGAAAAAGAAGAGGTGTTGAGAGGGTGTTAATGCTGTGCACCCCGTACCAGCAAAGCAGTGACATGTGCTTTTTACTAACGGTGTGCTAGGTCATACAAGATGAACATTGTCTTTTTCCAAGTGCTGTGGAACTGTGAGGAGCCAAATTGGCTCCAGCAGCCTTAGCCCCAGAAGTAGGAGTCCATACTCCCTGTCCAAAGGCAGGACTGAGGTCTCACTATGGGGATTTCTCCAACTGCTCCATCAGCTCCAGAAGGTGAGAACAGCCTTGTTTTCTGTGCTGTGCATACTGAGGAAGCAACTCCAAAACTGAGGGTTCACAAATAATCAACTGAAAATGAACAAACACTGATCTACCAGTAGCTATAATAGCATGGGGTTCCTGTTATTTGTTATCCTCTTTTTTCTACTCTTTGAGGCTTACACTATATGCATGACCCATATTTAAGCTTTTATGTACAGCCATTAGGACTGGAACTTTTCTTTTTTAAATGATGCTGAGATTCTCACATAATGACAAGAGCTTGGGAAAACATCAAATATCATGAGACGTGAAAAACATCTTAAGTTGGCAGTACTGCACATAAAAAGAGACAGCTCTTGCCTTGAAGAGCTTCAGTCCAAACGCAAGGCAAGGAGTGGCAGAAAGAAGCATTACCACAAGATCAGCAAGATTAGGGAAAAACTTGTCAAAGGTGAAACCCAGCACAAGTCTGCCATGGCTGTTTAGAGCCCTAGCTATAGAGATGCACTTCTTCTTCATTATACAGCCTTAATTGCCATAGGGAAAATAAAATATTTTGCGTGCTGCTAGAGGACTGTTTTCCTTCCTAAAAGAGGCAAATTAGGCTATTGCTGTGACAAGTCATACTTTCATATTGCTTCAGCAGCCCATAAGCTTTACAAATAGAATTTGTAGTGTTATAGGATATCAGTATTTTTTCAGTGAAAACAATGAAAACGATGTTATAGCACCCAGCCAAAGTAATTTTGAAATAGATTCAGCACACATTTATTGGACTATTTGTGTGGGCGTATGCATGTGTACAAAACCAAACATAACCTATTGCCCAGCAATTCCTCAAAGCATCAGGAAGGTGACAGACTGTGACCCTTCTCTTGGCCTTGCTCTGCAGAGTATTATCTATTGTTACACATAATAAGCCACTTTTACCCATGAAGTGACTGCATCATTTTTCACTACTGAGTTAATTTGCTTCAGTTTGCCAGATTATTTTAATCAGAAACCTAGCCAGTTCTCAGTTGTAGCTTATTTTGACAGTCAATGACAACAGAGTGTTCCTTCAAGTTGTGGGAACATTGATTATGGTGGTTATAGAGATGAGATAAAGCTTGTTCTCTGTTATTTAATGAGTCATTGAAATTAATAACTGTCGTGTTCTTATCTTGCATTACAGTTGAGAAACACATTGGTTATTGCCAACAGTAAGTTGAAAAGCAGGTTGTGTTGTTAATGGATCTGCTGCACTTGTGAGCTGTACAGTCATCACTCAGTCCCCAGAATTTTACTGCCTTTGTGTTCTTAAAAAAACCTCCCAATATCCAGAGGGTATTTTTAATTACTTGATTATACCTTGTTTTGAGTTAATGGAAGTGCATGCATCTGTGTTAGTAGTAACATAATTCAATTAATCATATTTAAATTTATTTGCTGGTATTTGCATGGAATAATGAATTGATTAGCATGGCTGCATATGCCATCTTCATCAATGACTGACTTAAAAAATAAAACCAATACTGAAGTGAGACTTTGAAGCTTTAATTAGTATAAAATGTCTGAATGTTTTATTGATCAATGACATTACAATAAAACGATTGAATCAAGTTCAACCTAACACTATTTATACTGTAGACCTTCATGGCACTTATCACTGTGGCTTTTGTTGCAGTCTGACCCCCTTCCGTTTTAAGCTTTTATTTTAAGCACCCGATGATAAGTGTGTGAACTAAGACTATGTAATAAGTACTTCATGCTGCTTTTTTCTTTGTTCACATGAAAAAATAGCCTCTGAGAGTTTGGGGTTGAGTATGCAAGAGTCTGTAGTGGCAGGACACGATGTGTGAAATGCAGAGGACCTCCACTTCACCAAAAGCTTGGCCCGAGTGACACTGAGCCGGCTTTGTTGGCTTCATTCAGGGGAATTTGATCTTCTGAAACACATGATCGCCATATCTTTCCTTTGTGCACTGTCTTCGAGGAGCAGGACTCATGGCTCCATGCTAGAGTCCCTGATAACAGCATGTGGGGAAAGACTTTTGAAAATGATGGAGCACTTTTAAGTCATTTCTGAGATTGGGTTTGTCTTGCTTTTTAAACTTAATGGCTAAGTACCTCGGCAAATTGTTTCTTCAGTTGCGACAGAAAAGAACCATAAAAAATCCCACACAAGTAAATATATATTTTTGCACCAATGCTCGCTTGCCCTCCAAATTTGCACAGCCTGGAGCTATTCACGCCTCCCTATCCCCTGCACACAGAGCAATACTGTGGTCAGTCAGGAAATCTCATTTCTACAAAGTAGGCCAAAGAATTTGTTTGCCTCAAGAAGTCAATATCTGATTGATTTTTCTTTCTGTGTCTATTGATTACAAACCTTAAAGAACATTACTATTGTCATGGTTGCCTCAATAAGCAAAGATGGAAAGCAGACATAATAACAGTCTTCAGATGTGTAAGCAGTAGCTGGAAGGAGAACAGAGCAAACTCTTCCTCTCATCCAAGGTGGACAGGGCAAGAGGTCTAGGGGCTTGAACTGTGGCAAGAGTGATTTATATTAGGCAATAGGAAAACTGTTCTCAGTGATGAAAAGTTAGAAAAAAAATAAGAGAAACCTTACTTTCCATGGTGAACTATCCTGGCCCTCTGAGGCAGTATGCATGACACCAGAACCCTGTCTGAATTTTTCACCTTACAATGCACCTGGGAAGACCTTGGGACCTACATGCTTGGTGGCATCAGCACAGCTTCGTGGACAATGTCAGCTGCTTCCTTTCCAACCTAGCACGGTGCTTTCCCACACATGCAGCATTTGGACTAGTATTTTTCCGTGTTAGACCACGGGTTAGAAGTTTTCATATTCAAGGTGTCCTGGTTCTGGCAGTGAAAGTATCTCAAACTGGAGTGGTGTAGAGGTTGTTGTCAGACGTCTCAATGCTGTGTGTTGAAATGACATCTCGTCATCACATCCAGACAGGAAACAGCAAGCAGGCGAGAGAGAAAATATAACAAAAAGGATTTCTTTGTCTGCCAAGGAAACAGTCCATGAGCAAAATCCTGGCTGCTAAAAAGGTAGACAGCAGTGTCAGAAATGACAGCTTTGGATTTTTAGTGCTTTCTTCTTATCTGAATTTTCATTACATATCTTTTAACTAATAACATGTAGGTGAATGCAAACGTCACTTGAATATTTTCAAAGGTTTTCACTGATTAGCTTTATCTAAATAGTATAGTATTTCTACATCTGCTTCTGCATTTATACATCTAGATTTTAGTTACCTCTATCACACTGGAAGCACACCACATTTTCTCTCTGTTTTTCAATGGATATGTTTTTTTAAAACCTAGGTGCACTTAAAAAGTTAATTTAAAATCACTCTTTTTTTACTTTACAAGTGGAATAAAAATTGCCAACATTCTCCTCTATTTCTGTTTCACCTCTGGATCTAAATTCACACATTTGTCTTTTGCTCTTAAAAAATTTCCATAAATTTACTTTGTGGCAGTTGTAGTAAACTGTAGCACTTTAGAGAAGACCTTCTGTGTTTTCTTTTAACATGGATCCTGTTCCCAGTAAGATTTATGCATAAGCAAAAAAGAAAATCACAGTAGGTTTTTTGGTTAAAATTTCCCCCAGATTTTAAGCACTAAACTGATCATAGCCTGAAAACTTCTGAAAAAATAAAATCTCGTGAGTTCTATCCAACTTAGAGCCTTCCAAAAAATGTTGGCATTTTTTGTAGCAGTCGCTTTTGCAAAAAAAAAAAAATCATATGTAAAATTCCACTTTCCTTATGAAAAAGATTTGGATGTTATACTTGTCACCTGCTTACTTGGTTTGTCAGGCATGTTAGAAAATCATTCCCTTTAGTCAGACATCCTGACAGGTTTTGGGAGGAATAAGCTAGCCCACTGCAAAAACTGCTCCATAGGCTGGGACTCAAGACTTGTCTCTGAGGAATGCTTTGCGGTGGTCTGTTGCTCTCATCTGTATCTCTATATCTCCTTTATTTTATTTCAAGATGTATTTGAAGAGGGTTTTTTTGTTCCAAATAGAAGATTTTTTTTTTACAGAGTAGTTTGAGTGGGTATGCAGCTCTTTCAGACAGAAGATGCTATTTTGTTTTACACAGAGGCAATTAGACATGAACATACCAAGCTGTTGTGCAGTCATGGGCATTATCTGCAGCAGCTGCAGTGCAGTGCACTAAGGGTGGACTACAAAGAAAATCAGTTTTGGTGCAGAGGATCCGATGTTTGTGATACCCAAGTTTCATGAGCTTTTACTTCAGACTAGCTCTAGTCTGGTCCATTCCTCCTTTTGTGGGTGGAACCCCATGGGCATACTCCTGATCTGCACCATCTGGTTTAGGTTGATCCCAGAAGAACCCAGCTTGTGCTTTCCAACACTTATTCACAAAGCACGCTAAACTAGGACATGCAGTTCAGAAGTGCCCTCCTGATCTGAATGGAAAACACTAGAGCAGCTGCACCCCAAGCTGCCTTAGGGTACACCTCAAGGCAGGAGTAATGGGACCACCAGAATAGGCTGGTAGCAAGCACAGCCCATTTTATTCATTTAAGCTATCCTGCCAAAAGTTCTCTTTCTTCCAAAATAAGCTGTGACTCTCTTGCTAGTGTTAGCTAATACACGTGTCCTGGCTGTACAGCTATGTCAGTGACTCCTCCCTTATGCAGATAAGGAGCAATCCTCAGTGAACTGTGGTTTGGCTCCATCTACAAGCTCCAGCAATACCCATGGGAAGCCAATATGAGGTAGGTGCCCAAGTATCCTTGTAGACCTCAGACATGTACATTTCAGCTGGTGTTAGGTGGTGGCAGTTAGAGAATTGGAGATGTGACCACCATAAACCTGGGCTTTCCAGATCAGAGAAAAGTGAAATAAACTCCACAACTTCCACCTTCATGGTGGTAACTCCCAGCCAATGAGCAGCAACTTTTAACATTGTGATTATTTGATCTTTTGTGTTCACTCGACTGTGGCTGCATTTCATAGGATCATCCACAACAGGAAACACCAGTATCAGCTAGTGAAAACGCTCAGCTGAGACTGATTTTAACAAGGATTCATTTAACTTTTCTGAATTTACAGGTCTGGTGAGTTCAGACAGATATAAACCCAACATCTCTATGAATGTAGGCACACAGGCTCTTTAGTAAGCCTGTGACCATACTAAGCTCCTCCACTTTCTCTGGCAGCAGGGAAACACAGCCATTCTGACACAAATTAAATTAATCCTTCATAGATAAGACAGTCATTGGAGCTTCCTGTATGGAGTCCAAAATGTTCATCCTATTTAATAATCAGACACTGTAAAATGGCATTTTAAATGTATTCACAGCTTTCAAACATCTGGTGCATACTGCTCATGTGCAGCAGACGACTAAGTTGTATTTATTTTGGAGCATAATGCCACAGCCTATTTAAGAGAGAATATATGAGAAAGAACATTCCAAACAAAGGCTTACTGGTGAACTTACCTGCCACTGCCCTTTACTCTTCTGTTGAAACAGTATGTGTCTATTTGCATAACTTGAGCTGCTCAGCGGCAATCAAAGCCATCACTATCCTGCCGTCATTAGTTTTTGCCTCATTTATGCAAAAATCCATTTACGAGGGTGAGCAACATGGATCTTACATAGGTTTCCTATGTTTCAAAATGATAGCAAAGGAGAAAAGGTTTTGTCAGAACTGTTTAGTCATTTTGGAACTTAAAAGCTGTATCCGTAAGTTTTGGCTATGTCATTTAAATATTTCTTTATCTTTTTCAGTCTCAAGCTAAACATTAAATTTCTGATGCTTTAGAATTTCTGCAAAAAAAAAGTAGCACTATGTCTTCATTTATTTCAATAACTTTTGCAATTGATTGAATATGTGTGTATTTTAAAGATATATTTTAAACTGAAAAAGCAATGTCAGGGAGCAGGTACCACGTTTGTGGAAGTTTGCATTTGAGGCTTGATATGAAATACTTTGCTCGTATCAGTCAGTGCAATTCTGGCATTAATGCCATACAGCATGATGAACATATATAGTCTTCATAACAATAAGAAATGCATAACTTATCATTCAATGTTAATAAGAAGCTAAAAAAAAAACCCCAAACACCCAAAAAGTGTTTGCACAGTAACTGAGATCATAAGAACAGTCACATAGTTTGAGACCAAAAAAATCTTGTCTCCAACAGTAGTCAGTCACATTACAAAAAAATATATTAGTTTGACAAAATTTGTTCTCCATAAACCAATTTTTATTTGAAACAGTTTTATTTCTGTCCTTAAAATCAAGTCCTATACTCACAATTCAACATTTTGTTTTGATTCCAAATAGTTCTCATATGCTTGTAATATCCAGGCTTCCTGCTAAGGGTTTTTAAAATACTGACATCCAATTGACTTTCTTCCAGTCTTCCACAAACTGCTGGAAGTTTTCCAGTATGCTGAAAATCACCATTTCTGCTCCTCAGTTCTCTCCAGTTAGCTATCTTAATAATCACAGGTGCAGGTTATCCAGACCTGCTGATTTTAAATATTTAATCTTTGTAGCTGCTGTTTAACATCTCCTGACTCCATGCTTGGAATGACAGTTCGCAGAGAGAGCTGTGGTATCACCAGATTTAAAGCAGCACAAGTTTGCACACACGCACTGGACTGGCTTCCTGGAGAAGCTGGCTGGGCATGGCTTG
>NW_010202261.1:0-1629 GCF_000695765.1 Mesitornis unicolor
TCCTGCTGTCCACCAGGACTCACAGGTCCTTTTCTGCCTGGCAGTGGTTCTCATGCCCCACCTTTGACATATGACAAGAACGTTCACAATGCTTTAGCAAGGGGCAAGTGAAGCCCTAATGAAGGCACTGGTGCAATTAGGAGGATTTTTTTTTCTTTCTATGAGCATCTTGGTCTGAGGAATGTGTGTGTTACAGAAGAAGCTGGGGATGAATGGGATGTCTCAGCATGATGCAAATGTGTCAGGACTTCCCTGCTGGCTGTCCCTCCTTACACAGTTGCTGCTAATTGAAACTAATTTGAAACTCCAAATGCCCTGTGCAGAGGCATTGCTTTTATGTTAAAATGAATATAAGCATGATTTTGTACTATGAAGTGTTTGTGGAATTCACTGGCATTGCAGATTGTGGTAATGGCAGATTTCAGATGGACTGCCTCCAGGAAGCGTTTTTTATAGAAATAGTGCACTCTCAATCTTAACAGCTACTATTATACTTGTATCCCTGGTCCTCCTCCTCCTCCTCCTTGAAAAAAAATATGGTCTGGCTATTTTCTCTCTGTGAGTCAGGGACCATCTTTTATGAGGAGACTGTGAATAGTTTGTTATCTGTAGGAGAATCAACAATTGCCTTTCTGCTCTAATGCTTTAAGCATAGCTTATATTGACAAGGAAGAGGTTCACTCAACTGCTCTGTCTTAGAAGGTGTTATACTCTTCTCAAAACTCTTTGTAAGGTGGCACGTGGCAGGAATATGCACATACAGATTGCACATCTGCAAGAGTCAGTAGACATCGTATCAGACAAAAAAGCATGCTGTCCATAGGATAGTACAAGTGCACATAAAACACATTAAATAAATGCAAATAGATAGTGTGAACAACATATTTTTAAAATGAGTCTATATGAATCAGAAGAAATTTTCATTAAGAATATTTTTGCCATTTCTATTTGTTATGAAAGCAACTTGTATTTTCCAGAATAATGAGATGACATTTATTGTGATCCAGTGGTACTGATTAGAACCTAACATGTTGGAAAAAAAATGTGTTTTATGTCACTAAGTAAATCAGAGACTTCTGTGCCAGCTGGAAACTAACACTTGAAGCCATCTGAAATGCACTGTTCTCTGTTGCTTGTGAGACTGACTCCTTCTTTCGCAGTGGAAATGTGGCCATTCAATATGTGAAGCACATCAAGTAATTTTCCTGTTTAGCTTTTCTGACTGTTGTATCAAATCTTTAATTTTCCTCTCTTTCTATTTTAGTCTAAATAAAGGCTCTGGTATTAATTTAATTTTTTGAGAGAAAAATAAGCCCTACCAAAGCAGTGACATGCATTGCCCTTCTTCTAATCAGTTTTATAAGAATTTTTCTATTGGCTTATCCCCTTGAATGAAATTATCATTTTCAGATGAGAGACATTAAAATCTAGGCTGTTAAGCCTGCCAAAGCTTGTCTCCATGGCAGGACTGAGTGTGATTTTCATACGATCATTCTGCTCCTCAAATTGTACTAATGACAATGGGTATTTTTTTAATCCAAGTATTTTCCTGGGGGCTCCTTATGAATGATGTTGATAAAGAAGCCTTTTTTTCTATCTATTTTTTTTCCCCCTTTCCTGCTGTAGGGA
>NW_010202261.1:1660-8959 GCF_000695765.1 Mesitornis unicolor
AGTTGGGCACAGCTGTGAGACCAGGTGTTCACACCATCCTGAGGGCAGAAACCTGCCCCTGTGAGATGGTTCTTCCCATGGCTCCTGCGATGAGGAGAGGTTGCAGGGTCTAAGAAAGTGATTAGAGAGAAAGTTAACATGTGTGAAATTGCCAGGTGAAGCAGAGACATTGGTCACTGCCATGTTTCTCATAACGCTTCTGAGATGTGGTAACTCAGAAACATCCCTTGAAGTTCATATGAATCGAAGCCTGATGTGGGGCTACACACATGAATTTCTATAAAGAGTATTTGAACTTTTATAAAGTATAACAGCATGGAGTTTGACTATTTGTCTCATATGGCCTGGTTTTCTTCTTTTTTGATTTTTACAAAGTTGTTCATAACTGACACCCAGTCTGGGGCACAGGGAAATCTGGTCTCAGGGGTTTTTTACTCCATTTCTAGGGAGACAATGGTGAAAAGTTTCTGATAAGCAGGGGAGAGAAAACCAGCTGGATGACAAGGGAGTTTTACTCCCAATATAATTTAAGTGGTAATTATTCCATAATTAATGATCTGAAAGCTTTGGTCCTTGCAAAAGTGAGTGCAGAGTAAAACAGGATTATGGGACAAGAGTGAGCAGGCTCTGCAAACACATTGGCAAAGTGTGTAAAAAGCTCCATGTATCTGTGACAGGTTTTGCCCAGATGCTAACAAGTTTCATACAGGAGGCGGAGTCACCTGGACAGTATTATGGAGATTTTTTAAAGCAATTCTTTCATTCTGTGGTAAATGAGAGCAGCTAATCCTCTTCCTTTTTTATATATCTAGAAGCTTCTGTTCTCACTTCTTTAATATCTAAATGCTTCATAACCTTTCATGGATCTTATCTTCACTGCACCCTAGTGCTAGGACTTGTTGCTACTTCAACTACCTAATCTCTAGAAAAGCAGAATTAACGTAAGATTGGGCAATGTGCTTAACATTACTTGGCAACTCGCTGACCGAGTTATATTCCTTCCATTGACTCAGGTGAATCATGCCTTATGTGTATCTGTCCTTCCCCATACAACATTTTTGTGTCATAGACTGCACCCAAACAGTTTTGGGTTTTTTTTCTCCCCCACCAGTGAAATTTATTTTTGCTTTCAGTATTCTATCACGGCTGTTGGGTCAGGAGAAAAATAAATCCACCTAGCTGAGCTATTTACCAGATTGTTCATGCCTCTCTTTAATGTGGGGCATCCGTGCTGCCTTCTCTGCAGCTGTCTGTCCTTCTCTGCCCACCTTATAAAACATGGAAAATCACCCTTACCCATCCGACTGGCTGAGGAAATGCTTTAAAGGGCAAAATTGCAGCTCCTTCAAAGTCTGATTCACAGCAGAGCTTGAGCTTTGGTTTATAATTAGAGCTCTGAAAACCTTTCATTACAAAGCTTGGAAAAGCTAGGGAAAAAGCCATCCTCACCTGTTTTCTACCTCACTTCACTGTAAACCTGCTTCATGTCTTATCACCTGGCTCTGCTTTTGCGATGTTTTTGATGCTACTCATATGAACCAATTTCAAAGAGAAATTTTAAGGCAAAGGGAAATGGGAAGCATCCTCTTTCTCCATAATTTCAGGACAGGGATTTTTGCTTCATTTGAAACCTGTGAAATGCTCAGACTTTCCGTGCAACTTTAAGAAACTGCAAAATTAGCTATCACTTTTGTCTTCTCCCCTCCTTTTCCCACTCCCTCTCCTGCACAATGTACAAATATTATTTCTCTCTTTCATAGCCCTAGTGACTCTAGGAGTTACAATTTCACATGGACATGGGCTGAACTTCTGTCTGTTCACAAGTCAATTGGCTATGCTTTTACTCATGAGCTGCTGTTCTGCACAACACGTCTAATGCCACTTCTACACAGGGTAGGAGAGAAGAAACCCCACTGCCATGAAATCTCTTGAGTTCCCTCTTGGCTTCACTCCCTTGAAAAACACAGACCATGCAAAAGTAAAAGCCCACTTCTGAGGGTACATCTTTGAATGAAAATATGAGCACAAATCTTACCCAAAAATATTCCCTCTCCCTGTGCATCTTTCCAAATCTTCACATTTCTTTTCTTTGGTTGGTTGGTTGTTGGTTCTTTTCCTCAAATTCTTTGACATCTCCTTCTTCCCTTTATTTCTTTTCTCTTGCGCTCTCTCCTAGTGGTAGTCCTTTCCCCAAAGACGTGTCCTGGGCTCCCCAAGGTGGCTTTTCTTTTTCCCTCTGGTAAAGGAAAATTTTTTCTCAAAACTCTTCTACAGAATGGTTACAGAAATATGTAATCTCTCAACATCCAGAGGCAGGAGTTGTGGTTAGAAAAATGAATTTGAAAGAAAAGTAATGCATTAGTTCTGTGCCTTTTTTAATCAACCATGCCATTTATGCCTATAAGGACCAAGCCATGGAGCTCTGAATCTTGCTTTCAGTCCTTGAGCCTCCTGTATTTGTAGTTGTGCCATACATCCTACCATGCATTTTGTCAAGCCTCTTCACATAAGAGGTGATTTTCTAGTGCTAGCACTGATCCTGTACCATGGTATCATGTACAATGTTATGCTCAGCACAGCTAATCCTGTTGAGAAGAAAAAGAAGTCTGTACAGCTATTATATCTCTATCAACTTTTCTTTTTGCTTCTAAAATGTTGTTCTGAAGTCTTGGAGGCTAATATTGCGATTAATTAATGCACCTAAAATCTATCATTCCTTCTGCTAGTACTTACATGCCTTGAATTTCTTTTTTTTCCCTTTCTTTTTTTTCTTTTAGATTTTAAGTTATATCATGCAGCAGGATGTCACTGGTAATATTCCGATATGGCAAGATGTTGCTTCAGTTAGTGCTTTGTGAAGCTTAAGAGGGCAGCAGTTTCTCATTTTCTTAGTCATGTTCCACACATACTGGAATAATAAGTATGAGTGATAGGGTGTTGATAATTTGTCCAAAACCTCATGAAGCATGAAAAAAATGCTAGTAGATACTGTATTTTTTGTCTGTTCAGAATATTCAGGCAATAAGAAAATATTTTTCAATAGAGTTATAGTTAAAGATGGGATAAAAATTAGCCAGAAATCTTAGGGTGCATATAAAATTGGACAGCAACAACTAGGAAACAGATGAGGAAAAAGACAGTTCTTTGTGAGTCATCAAGCATAGGTGACACACACCTATGGTCTACAGCTATGATCTATAGCTGAGTCACCATTACTGCTAGAAAATTTTTAAAGTTGAGGCTCTGGACATCACTGGACAAATAAAACAGGTCCTGAAACAAGTTTTAAGGGAAACACTATTTTTGCTTGCAAATATAAGGATTAATCCTTTAAGGAACTGGAAAGTGAATTATACTAGCAGTAGAGCAAACCTGTCATGACTTCTAGGGGGAAGCAGTGAGGACAGAAGGATCTATTCCTTTTCAGAGTACAGCACATAACATATTGCATGGTATGTGAACTGTGACGGATCTGGTAGGCTGGGAGCGCAAGGGATTCTCTGTGTAGCTACAACCACACAGAGAGGGGCACTGGGTATGCATGGTGTATTTATACTTTCCTTGAAATAGGGGATGCATGTTTAGAATGAGTAAAAATTAGGAGATCACATTTTTGCTCTGTGAATGGGAACACTCAGTAAGGCTTAATCAATCACATGACGAGCATATCAGATTTATTATCTCATTTCCAAATGTTATCACTAACAGACATACCAGACCAAAGTGATAAAATGGACTTGGTTGGCTGGGTGTAAGGCACACGTGAATGGACCATTAAAGTATTCTTCTCTGGCTAAATGTGTGCAACATTTTAATAATGGATACCAAACTTCATACAATGCAAATCTCAACTTTGCTGACCTACAAAAGTCAGAATTAATTCAATACCTTCACTGTTTGCACATGGAACATTTCATAAATGTCCATACAGTTTTTGATTTGTGTTTTTTTTCTCCTAGAAGCTGGAAAATGAAGGAATGGTCCAGTAGCTGGAGTAAAAAGCTGTGTTGTCCATGAAGCTATCTGACTCTTCTACAGTTCTCTTTAGGGTCTTAGGAACAGATCTCAAAGTTTGAAGTTTGATTACCTTATTTTTAAAGAAAGATCTGAATGAGACTGTGTTTTTGATAGTTTAGAAAGAAAGAGATGGGACTGGACAGGAAGGCTGGAGTAGATTATTAATAGCATAATGACATCATCATCACAAAAAGCCTTTGTCACGTCTTCACTCTCCTTTTCCATTGAATTACCAAAACAGTTCACTAGATATGCACTTCCGTTTCTACTTCTGGATTTAATTGTCCTCATGAGCTGCTGTAACCCAAATACTCTGAATACTGATATCCCACATCTTTTAGAACATATAACCACTTGGCATCTAGAAGCAAACACTAAGCTCCTTGTATACTGTTTACCCTGACAACACCAGAAGATGGATGTAGAATTAGCTTTAACAAAGGCTTCAATTTGAGTAGTGACTATATTAAAATACATTTTAAAACCTTCAATAAAGCTGAAGTGGTAAAAAGTTAATTTTATACTTTCAAATAAATCTGGGCAGTAGGTATGCTTAGGGTAAAATAGTGATTAAGCATAGACTTTAATGAAGACAAGAATCAATTTCATATAACGCTGTTCCCTTCCCCCTCTTTGGAAGCAACTTCATTGCCATCATCGTCAACTCTGTCACAGCAAAGACTAGTCTATGAGCTCTAACATCTCCCATGTGCATATCACTAATTAGCTGCAGCGGAGAAGCATGTTCGAATTTTAACTACACAAAATAACAACCCAAGCGTACGGATTATGACAACAGACAAATTTTAATGTCTTAGAATCATAGTGTTGGTAGCTGTGGCATTCCCCAGCCCACACAGAGAACTCAGGGAATTTTTTGCACTGTTAATACTTCTGCTTTCTGGATTCCAGAGGCTTTGCAAACAGAAAATGAAATTTATCCCAGCTCCTTGGGCTAGCCACAAGGTCTGGCCATCACTTATGTTTCACATAGAGGTTTAAACAGTGCATATGTTTTCTGCATGTGGGTGGATTGCACTCCTAACGAAGTGTGCCTCCCTGGGAAGTGGATACAATTAAATCTTATTTGCAAATGAGGAAAGGGAAGCATTACGGGATGAATGACTTGTCCAAACTTAAAATGAGATGTAAGAAAAGCTGGCATAAAAATCAAAAATCTCCATACATTCATGAACTTTTTTCTACAGAATCACAGAATCATTGAGTGGTTGAGGATGGAAGAGACTTCTGGAGGTCATCTGGTCCAGCCCCTCCTGCCTAAGTAGAGCCACCTACAGCAGACTGCTCAGGACCATATCCAGGTGGCTTTTCAGTATCTCAAGGGATGGAGGCCCCACAACCTCTCTGGGCAGCTTGTTCCACTGTTCAGTCACCTTCACAGTACAGAAGGTTTTCCTTATGCTCAGGGTTCCATCCTACTTGTTCTTTTTTTTCCATTCACCACTGGACAGGACAAATGCCAGGATGACCGAGAAACTCAGTGGCTCTTTGCTACTTTCACAAAACAGGGAGAAATGAAATTACGACTTGTCTATTGTCTTTCTCCCACCATGGGAGAAAGATGGCCAGGCTGCCAGTTCCCCAGCTTGGGAAGACCAGTGAGGACATGCTATGGGAGTTTTATCATAATGAATTATAAAATCTGGATCTTCCTTCCACTCTGTTGTTCACGTTGTTAATCAAGAACTGCTAAGGCTGAAGAGAAGCTGGTTTTTACTTCCATACCGTACACATCTTTCCTTGGTGAACAGGTCTGTAGGCACTTTTTTCTCCTCATCAACATAATTTTGTTTTATTTTTCAATCATTAGACATGAAGTCGTCTTGCTTTTCCATACTGAATCATTGAAAATCTTCTTTTTAACCTATTAACAGCCTTCTCAGCTCTTATTGCCTCTCACCTTGACTGGCGTCATTTTGGTTGTTGCTTTTGTCTTGTTCCATACTATTCAATGCAACGTGCTCCTGTGATAATAATCTTCATTGTTACTTGACACTCCTGCATGATTGTCTTTACGTTGTTCTTTGACCTAAGTTCCTGTTACAGCTGTGATACAAAGAGAGAGGCATAAGGAGAACAGGAATGTGGCAGTCTTTAGAGTTGCAACACACTCAGATTCTGTCTTCTGACTCTCTAGAGTATGGTCCTGCTCAAATGCCAACTCTCATCCACTCCTCTTCTTGCTTGAACTCTACTATTTACTCATTTCTGCACTCCTTCTTTCGTGAACACAACCTCTGTTCTCCAGTGTATACAATGACAATGATTATCTCTCAAAATAATTTTAAAAAACCTAACATGTCTTTCATGATATATTCTGTCACCTCTTTTCAAGTTTCTCTCTTTTGCTTCCCCCATCTTTTTCCTCAGTGATGACTCAGTTGCTGAGAGCACCCTGAAGAAATGCATAAAATGACTTTCAAGAACTCAGCCTAATGAAAGCATTCTGTAAAGAGCTGGATTTGGCTTTATACGTACTTAATCCCAGCATGAGCTAGTGGGGGGAGAGAGCCAAAAGAAGTATGTCTCTGTGCTGTTCCTGAACTAAGAAAGACATATAAAACCTCTTTGTTCAAGTGGAGGAAAAATTCCTATATGGCAGGGAAAACATAAAAAGATCATGTCATGTTTTATAGTCATTGTGCGTGCCTCCTTTTATGTTTAGAGGAGAGTGAGAAAATGGTCTAAAATCTTTTCTGGGGACTGAGAGAGGAACGTGGAGGTAGTTTGACTCTAACTGTGCAATGTGTTGTTGCATGAAATGTATACCAGAAGTGGGCTGACCTGCAGACATGAAGGAAGTTCCTTGTTGGAGACAAGGGGGATTCTGTTGGATGGACAGTAGTTTTTAATGGTGATCTTGCCTACAGACACAGTGTTGAAAGAAGCTGGTGATTAGAACTTGTTTTTGTGAAAAAAAGGAAGAGGATGAGAGAACCAGTTGGGAACAGGAAGAGGAAGAATGAGGCAAATCTTGGAAGAAGGGGCAGGCAACTTTAAAAAACTACAAGGATGAAGTGAAATTATGCAGGGAGAAAATCAGAAAGGCCAAATCCCAACTTGAACTCAGGTTGGCCAGTTCAGTGAAAGGCAATAAAAAATCTTTTTACAAATACATTAATAGTAAGAGAAGGACCAGGGAGAATCTCCAGTCCTTAAGGGATGAAAAGGATAAAATGGTGACTAGGGATGAAGACAAGGCTGAGGTGCTCAATGCCACCTTTGCCCCAGCCTTTAATAAGGGCAGATGCTCGCCGAGTG
>NW_010202262.1:0-6443 GCF_000695765.1 Mesitornis unicolor
TATATATTTATTTATAAATATGTAATTTTATATATATTTACATATATAAATGAAATACTCCGAAACCCAAGCCCTGGAACAAACAGCATTTAGGATCTGATTAAAACGGGTGTGAAAACAGAGAAGCCATCAGAACATATAATTTATTTCTCCATCATACTCCAACTCTGTACACTGGACAAACTTTGAAGTAGACGGTACAACAAGATGTTTGGGGTTTAGTCTACAAGGCTGTTCCACTGACACTGCTACACTTGTTTTTATATTGGGTCCTATATTTTTCTTCTAAAATGTTGCTATAAATAATTAAGGTGAAAACACTTTTATTTTATGAAAGGATTGTTCTAAGTACACAGCACTGTCTGCTACTCATTCAGTGGAGCTCTATTAAAACCCCACAATTTGGCTTCAGAAATGAGAGGAGAAAATCCTTGCTGTACCTCAAAAGTGCGCAAAGCTTTGAGCTGTGTCAAAGACCTTTGAACAAGCTTTATAAATGACATCCATATTTGTCCATTTTTGACTTAAATTGCTTTTGGTTCAACTGCGTGCAGCACTGAATTGCCTTGATGCAATGTCATACGGAATGACATAAAACACAGAAAAAAGCAAGTTGCTGGCTAGGATTAGGAAATAAAGGAGTCACGGCCCTCGTTCACTTCAGTAAACGTTGGAGGAAATGAAAATGAAACTTCTGTTAAGAGGTAATCTCTTCGAAGCTCGATAAGAGCAGGTGACATTTTATAAGTCTCAAGTTTTTCATGTTATATTTAGCAGGTACAATGAAACAATTTACATACAGTCCAAGATTGCTCATGTTCCTTTACTCTTTTCCAGAGCAGAGGGACACATTCTGCAATTCATTAGGTACTTATTGTGCAACCTAAGATTTAAATTCAGTTTTACCCTCGAGCAAGGAATCTCCCTCACCATCTCTTTCACACTGCAAAGGCGAAGGTGAATCCCAGCATTTGGAAGGGATGTTTTCATCTGCCCCAATCTCTTCCTATCGGCATAAGCATTTATTTAAGCTTGGAAATACGCTTTTTATACACTTAAATACCATGTTAGGTACTTAAATGCAGAACTGGGCATCCAATTTTGATTTCCCAGCTTTAAAACTGCGCTTTTTATTAGCAGTTCTGTCTTTTACTCTTGATTTTGACAACTGCCGTCATACAACTTCAGCAGCATTTTTACTCCCTTATGATTTTTCTCATCCCCTAGATACTGGCCTGCTTTGCCCTCTTACAGCTCTTGTTTCAGCCTCTCACCCCCTGGACTCCCACCTGCCACCAGCACCGGCAAACATGCATTTGTGCAGCCGTATTTTGATTAATGCAACCCAGGTGCACCCCAAAGTGCCATCCACAGGACTGTCTAGAAGGCACCTCGGTGCAGAAGCACTTGCAGGATTTGCCCTTTCATGAAGTTATTTCACTTGTGTCAGTGCTGTTGCACCCAAATGCAACCTTGTAGCAGCTGCCAGGAAAAATTTTCCTGAGTTATTCTTCCTTCACCCCTGAAACACATCTCCCACTATATCACAGATATTTAAAAGTTGTGGACAAATTATTCCAAAATGCCTAATGTTTGCAAGTGCAATTACTAATTTAAACGACATCCATCTTTTCATGTATCCCATTAAAAATCTTGATATTCAAAACATCTCACAGTCCAACTGCAAGGGCAGTATAATTTCCTGCATGTATTTGGTGACATCAGATGGGAGTGTTTTGTGTGAATCTGAGACTGAGGGACCTATGAAGAGCACTTGTAATTTGGATGACAACTGCTTACACGGATTTAGTTGCAGCAGTTCACATCTTATGCAAATAAAAGTAACTCAAGGGTTTATTCAATGAAATAGAAGTAGCATCCACAATCTAGGCAATTTTAAAAGCATCGTTGTCTTGTTATACACAGAAGCATCTATTTCCATGAACTCCTTGAAGGTTTTATGTTTTTTAATCACCAATAAAATATTCAAATATTTAATTTGTAATTAATTTTGCTGTTTAAAAATCTTTCTGGAATGACATTTAAGTACATTATATGAAATGCATATTAAACACAGTCCTAGCTAACAATTTAAAAGATGTTTATCACATGTATTCTTTTACAGATAACCTAAAATTGCCTAGAAATTGCTGTAGTTCACACATGGCTATCAAGTACTTATTTTTTGTTTATATTAAGATAAAATCAAGAAATTTCAGTTGGGATAAGCTTACAAGATAACATCACTTCCTTATTTGTTTAAGTGTCTTTTTCATAGTTCACTACTTCCTAAACCGCTACAGCCATCACTTGACTCACATTTCTCTGTTCTCAAGACTGGGAAAGGTAGGTGAGGCTATGTGCTATAAACGGAGAGGGAGCTGGCTTGGGGTCACTTTAACAAGTACAGAGGCTGAATCCTGTAAACCACACTGAGAAAGAAATGCAAAACTAGAGCCTTGACCACACAGTGATTATATCAAAGTGCAGCAGTACTTTGGTGGCAGCGATAAGCAAATGAAAGAGCAAGTCACAGAGTCTTAATTGGGGAGAGAAGTGACTTTATATATATATAAAATCACTTCTCTTCCTAGTTACGTTATATATATCATAGCATCATATATCATATCATATCATAAAATATGCAATTTTATATATATTTACATATATAAATAAAATACTCCAAAACCCAAGCCTTGGAACAAATGGAAGAAAACGTTTTCAAACCAGACGGATTAAAATATTTTCATTAAAACGGTGCTCTACTTTTTGGTCTTTATTTTCTTTTTTCTTTTTTTTTTTCCCCTGGAAGTAGAAAGTCAGAATTTGGAATCATTCCAGTGTTTCAGCGCACATTTTTCAAGTCAGCCTAAGAAGAAGAATTGAAACAAGTTTGATACGAGAATTTATATGAGTGGCATATCCAACCGTTTTCAGTTGCTCTGGAAAGTTTGCCCTCTGCTTTCTGTAAAGCACGCATGAGGATAACAGGGGAATGAGGACGTTATTAATTCCCAGCATAAGAGCATCTAAAAGGGTGACTACGAGCCGCACAAATGATTTTTTTAATAAATGCAGATATTTGTATTATTATATTATTATAACAGCAAGACGCTTGTTGAAGGAGAGAGAACAATTGTGACAGTTTGAGTGAACACAAATGAAAACCAATGTTCACATGACAGCAGTTTCTTTTTGCTAGTTTTTATTCTGTTATGCTAATATCAGACAGTCTGACTTTACTTCAGTCAAGACTGATATCTGTAAGAAATTCAAGAAGAAAAAAACTAACACACTACAATGTACTGTACTCATATGTATTGCACACAATGAAATATGGATCATTTATTTTGATGCTTAATAGATATCTTCAATAACATGGTAGATTTGCAAGAGTCAGTAAATATTCTTAGTCTGATATTTAAGATGGCAACTTCTTCAACACCTAATAAGAGATTTATCAAAGAAAAGTATATTAAATTCATGTATTAAATGAATGTCTTGGAGAGACAAGCAGTTCAGATTTGATCACATGTATTTTATTAGACAGAGCCACAGCTTTGTAAATCTGCGTATTCAACAGCAGGATTAAGCTAATGCTGTGAATTGAAAACGAATGAACCCATCGCTGACTCTGTTGAAATGTACATCTTTTATATCAATATTCTATTTCTAAGACAACGAGTAGCAGTTTTAAGTGATGAAACCCCATCTTCCCCTCCAGATAAGCCAGTTGAACTGGTCAAGGGATTGGAGGAGGCAGGCAATGGGGAAGCTGTGCAGCCACCAGACACCGCAGCCCCTTACAAACCCAAACCTCTTCAGGATGTCTCTGTGCATGCAGGGGGAAATGCAACCTAGGGATGCTGCCAGAGAGTTTTGCTAGAGGAGAGGTGTGCGTGCCCAGGCCTCGCACCGCGCTCCCTCTCACACACCGACAAGCACCGCCCATGCTTTTATCCTCGGCTCTGCAGGGGAAAACAAGAAGTGGCTCCATGCTGACTACAGCAGTTTGTGTTTCTCTAACCTGAGCTCTAGCAAGAGGTACGTAATTTAAAGCAAACATTTCCCAGGTATTGTTCAAAGAGCCCACGTCTGAAGCGAGACCTCTGTGAGTGTATGCAAACTGGGAACTGAACAGTGATGCGCAGATTTGCACCTAGAAAAAGTATCATATGTAGATTTCCTTCTGAAAGCATGACTGTTGCAAGTAAAATATATGTGAAAACTAGAGACAGCGGAAGTTCATAAACTAGTCTCAACTCAAACAAAAAGCAATTAGATTTTGCATATCTATAACTGTGCACTCCTTTTTGTAATAAGCATATGGCTGCAATCAAACTCGGGACATTTTTGTCCTATCTATGTCACAGATTTCAGGAATGGCTTTGCGTAAGTCATTTGGCCTTTGTTCAGTCTGAATGCTGCAGAAAAAGCTAGCCTACTGCATTATTTTTCTCTTTTTACAGCAGGGAAATACAATAGCATAATAATTTATGTATCAAGCAGATGTGAAAAAGACAGGATCACAACCTTTACATCCAAATCTTGTTCCACTAATACCACTAACATCCCATCTAACATACTTGCTTCAGTAGAGTGATACATTTGTTTGCAATGATTGTTACATTGCTTTTGATTAATAATTAAAGAAAGATGCCTAACCCAGGAGGAAATCTTAGGGAATGACAGAAACATCCATTTATGATGGCAAGGAGGTAAAGTAGTACAGCAGTCCCAAGAGAGCAGCCACAGCTCAGATGTTACCTCCAATACATGCTGATGCCATCCTGCACTGTCAAATAAAACTGAACAGCACAAGAGAGAGACGTGACCAAAACTGTCAGCACCGATAGGTATTGCAGAAATTGTATTAGGAAAATGGATGTACTAAGATTCAATTTTTGGTTTGTATAAAGGTTTAAATTGGCGACCTTGTAGGTCTCCTGGTGGAAAAAGGGAGAGATTCCACAGTATTTAAAGAAAAATAAAAGAATAACCCATTTTCTGGCAGTGTATATTTATCCCTTTATTTGCAATCCAGCTGACTGAAGATAAAAACTAGCCTGTATAACACCATGCCTTTTTGTTTCAGTTATCTCTTCTTCTTGCACATAATCACCAGAACACTGCTTGTGATTCCTCTGTGCTTGTGTGGGGGTAGGAAAGGGAAACTCCCATTTACAATTTTATGATAATGACATAATGCCAGTAAATCTGTGGGCACCAATGCATTTCCCTGCACAAAGACATTAAAAAAAACCCAAACTTGACAACTAAGTCTACAGGTGAAACGGATTAAAATTTAATTGCTGCTTATTATTACTTTGGACCTCTGGGTGTACTGGCACTTCACTTGAATCGTATCTACAAGGTCTGAAGATCTATTGAGGCTACAGGTAGACAGTTTTACCTGCACGAAGCCTCAGGTTACCACCCACTATGCCCCATGAACAACACATGTCCTCCAGCTGCTCATCACTGTCTTCCTACCTTTTCCCATCATCACAGGTGGCCGCCCCTGTAGTCTACCTACAGAAAAGTTTGCAATAGAAAATGATCTAATTTATTTCAGTCTTCTGGGTTAGCATAATGTTATGGTTTAAGGGTTAACAGCCTGAAAGGAAAGGACAGGTGGTGTCTGTAGGATCCTGAGGGGTCACAGATCAGTTCTGTTCCCTCCCCTTCCAGGCCACAGTCTATAAAAAACCGAGGAGTCCCGAGGTTTTTGCGGGCTTTTTTCCTGGCTTCCTGGGCTGTTTCCTGTTCCATCTTGGGATGGCTGGGGCTACCTCCACGTGCTCGGCAGCATCCACCACCACCTGCTCCCAGCACCACTGCGGTCCCTGGTGATGAGTCACAGCAGTTGTAGTGGCCATGAGGCACTGCTCGGATACTTCCACTCGGGGCTACTGGGATTGGGTTTTGTATAGGGTTAAATATCCTTTGTCCCTTATTAATTCCCTTTTCCTTTCCCTTGTTGTTTTCATTAAACTTGTTACAGTCTTAACTTCCAACCTTGTGCAAAACATTTTTTTCTCTATTCCCTTTTTTTAATCCTCCCCTGGGAGGGTAGGGGGCAACAGAGAGAAAATCCTGCTCCCTGAGCCTTAAACAGAGACAGGATAAATTGGTGCCCAACGTGGGGCATGGCTCAATTTCAAGATAAGGATATTTAACTAAGGGAGAGGTAACAGGTAAAATATGGATTGGACAATGTCAAAATGTTGCATGATCATAAGGAATTTTCTTTTCATGGTGGTGAAGGGACGAGGGGTGGTTTTTGAGTATAAACTGCCCTGATGTTGTTCTAAATTTATGTGGGGAAGTTTGATTTTATTTAGGTGAATTTTTGATAACTCTTGAATACATAATTCACAGTGGTGAGGGGTGGAATGTTCTGGGTTTTCCATGAGGGGTTTTGGTTGTGTCTTTGGTAACAG
>NW_010202263.1:0-2350 GCF_000695765.1 Mesitornis unicolor
GGAGAAGAGAAGACTGAGGGGTGACCTCATTTAATGCTTATAAATCTGTAAAGGATGAGTGTCAGGAGGAAGGAGCCAGGCTCTGCTCTGGGATGTCCAATGCCAGGACAAGGGGCAATGGTCCCAAGCTGGAGCATAGGAGGTTCAATCTGAATATGAGGAAAACCTTTTTTACTGTGAGGGTGACAGAGCACTGAACAGGCTGCCCAGAGAGGTTGTGGAGTCTCCTTCTCTGGAGACCTGATCTAGATGATCCTGCTCTGGCAGGGGTTGGACTGGATGATCTTTTGAGGTCTCTTCCAACTCCTAGTATTCTGTGATTCTGTGATACCAAATGGAGAGCCTTCTTTTATTATTCCATACACAACTTTGCATTATAGTCTGGGGCATTTCCAGATTCAACATTTAATTGGGAGACTACCTCTGAGGTGTAAAGATTGCTGTGTTAAATACAAGGATACGTTATCCCTCTTTAGTACCTAATCCTTAATCAGACACATTGAGGATGCACTGAAAATCCCTCCTCATTTCCAACATCTAAATTTAAATTTAAATAAGATTTTCCCCATAGCTATTTTTGCTGAACAAGTTCATCACTCCAGGAGAGCAATATGACCTGGAATAAACAAAATCCAAACACAACAGCACAGCTTGCTTCTAAAGTATTTAGATTTTGAAACAATACTTTGCACAGCAGAGGTAACTATGTAGAAGAGGGCAAGTTGCTCTTGGCCAAACTTCTGCTTTCTATTTGATTGATCGCTTTCAAGGGGTCTGGTCTGCTGGGACTGGTATTAAAGCATCTGTGAATTGTATCACAACACTCTGAAAAAAGATAGAGATGGATGCTCTGGTGACAAGATAACTCTCTCCCCAACGTGAGTGTTCTTATTCTGGGTCTTTGTCTCAGTTGCGGATATCTCAGCCATTCCCTATTCTAAGCCATCACTTTGCTACAGCCCATTAATGTCCTGCAACTCAGCTCATCACTGGTAACTAAGCCAGGACAATTCATTTACCACATTCACATGCGTAAGTCTTGTAGACATGGTCTCAAAGTAAAAACAATAGCTTTGGTTTTTTAGCTGTCTTGTTTGCTGGACCCTAAATTGCTGCTGGACCATTCTGACTGCTTTTAATAAGGAATCATTTATTTTCAAGAAAACTCAACATTTGACAATTAAACCTGGACAGCGTTCTTGTGCCACTGCCTCGTCATTCTTGCCATTCAGAAAACATGCTTCCAGCCCAAATTCCTATTTGAGATGCGAGTCCAGTTTAAGCTCCCCTTCCAGTTAGAAAACCTCTCTGTTTGTACTGGTAGAGCCCAATACAAAAGGGGAACACTCGGCTGCGGAATTGCAGGGCTGATTCTTCCTATGCTGCCTCTACACAGTGAGAGTTGATGAAATTTCATCACATGAATACAGGACAGTGGCCTCATAGCAAATGCCATCCCAGGAAAATAAAGATGATAGCTCTTGTTCTGCAGTGAGTTCCTCAAATACTGCCTCTGTCATCATGTTTGATAATGCTTAGATGGGGGAAAGAAAAAAATGGGTTCAATTCCCCGCAGGAAACTCAGTGCAGCAGCATCTGAGTTATAACACAACCACACAACGCCACTTAAATCATGGTTTTAAGAGGCTTCTGATCAACGTCAGAAGCTCATACACCTCCCTTGCTTTGCTCCTGAAGCATCTGAGCGCCTCATAATCTTTGACAGATTTAAGGTAATAGCGTGGCTTGCTATGAATTGTTCCCATTTTACAGAGAAAAATGTGAGTGGCAGTGAAACTAAAGGCCTAATTTTTCAGCCACGGTAGAGGTCACCTCGTGTACCTTCTTGCACAAGGGCCGTTTCAGCTCTGCTCAAGCTGTCACAGTTGCTGACACCCAGACCTGCGCTTGGACACCTCCACAGATGGGGGTGATGCTCCCCCCTGCCCAGGCAGCCTGCTCTAGTGCTCACCCACTGGATTTTGGAGACCGAGCCCTCTCTCCCTTACCACAGTTCACACCCATAACTTATTGTGCTGAATATGGAAAATGGATAGTTCATCTCTGCAGCAATATTTTAAACATTTAAGCTCTTGTATATCTCCCCTCTGCCTTCTGCTCTCTAAACTAAATGACCCCAGCTCTTTCAATCTTCATGTTTTCTAGATTATTAATCTATTTTTTTTCCTTATCTTCCATTATTTCATGTCTTCCTTGCTTCCTGGGGCACGTATCTGGACAGCTGAGACCTCTCCATAATTGCACAGAAGAAAGGGTTTATTATACAGTACTCTTATCTGGATATCACAGGATTATTTTTTTTTGGTAGCAATCTGAGGTTTCCTCCTTT
>NW_010202263.1:2361-11084 GCF_000695765.1 Mesitornis unicolor
CTGCTGAATCCATGAATATTCTCAAATAAACTTCAGCAAGTCCTCTCAATGTTTAAAATGCTTAAGTGCTCCATGATTCATATTGTATTTTTAGAACTATCTACAGGGAAATTTGGAGGGAATTCAGATGCTAAAGGGATCAATTTGAGATATAAGATGTCTTTTGGAAACTAAACAAAAATCAAGTCTCTTCCTAGGCCACTAAGAAGCCTTGAAAATTCCACCAGGACCCAAAATCTTCAAGATGTTTAGGACCCTACAAGTGTAATTGAGGACTTGGCACCTAGCGGATGGACATCAAAATGAATAAAGTGCCCTGTGCCCTGTTCCTGTCCAGACCCAGCCATTGTTACCTGCCTTTAGGTGCCGAAATGACCTCCACAGGCTGGTCCCAGACCAACCACAGATGGACATGGACTAAAACACCCCTCTCTCAAGTCCAACAGCCACCTGGAAACCTTCATATTACTTTTTCCTCACAGAGGGCTGTGTTTTCTATAGACCTTTTGAGCACAAAGGTTGCCTTTGAGTCTGGTAAAATGCAATTTTTTTAGTTTATGACAGATCTAACCAGATAGAACAAGAGCACAGCAGTCACATGGACACCTAACACCTTGGTAAATCTGATTCTGTCACAACCTGTCCTCACCATCACCCCTTGCCATAGAGGAGAGCACATCTTAAATAAAGCTGGGAGAAAGGAAGGGTTATGATGCCATTTTTTCCAGCTGGAGATTCAGGACAAAGAGTGATTAAGGTCCATTGATGTATGGCTTAATATGCTGCTTAATAGAAGTCGTTTTTAGCAAAGCCATGCTCCAAATGAGTGGAAGAGCTGGTTTTGAACCCGCATCACCCAAGAGCAGGGGATCACTGCAGTATCACCAACCATAATTCTCAGCATACAGACAGATTTCAGTGATTGCAGACATAGATGCAATTTTAATGAATTTGAGAGGCAACAAAAGTGGCATTTCCCTTCCTCCCTTTCAGAGTTTTCTGTTCACTATACAGTTTATTGTAGGAAACATTAAACACGTAATTAATGTCAAATCAGCTCAGCTGATGTATATATTTTGCATGCATCCAACAGAAACTGGCACTGTGTGTGAACACCCACTTCCTGAGACAGCACAATTTTACTTCTGCATGAACAGAAATGTCATATCTTCTTATTTATTTTCTTAAGTTAGATGAAATGTGACCCAATGAGTCAAATGTCATTTACACTAGTTTATTTGTCAGTGTTTCAGGTGTGCAGTGATAACACTTTAACAGCTTAGATAATTTTCCTATGCTATGGTTTATGATTTCTACAGGTGATGGGCCTAAGAAACTGAGGAACTTCGGTATTAATGACGAAAATGCAGCTGATCTGCATTTACCTGTTGGCAATATACCGTATGGCCAAAAACTCTGTAGCCACCCAGCAAGCATGAAAAGACAGGGAGAGGGACATGGACTGAGATAAGGAATGGTTACGGTGAGGATAATGACGTGGGTAAAATGGGTCTAAATATGAGAGCAATCCATTTTTCTCCACCAGTTGAGGAAGAAATCAAATTATCGCCTCCAAGATTTCTTTTGGCTTTTAGAGGAACGCTTTTAACCGTAATGCCAATGAAGCAGGGATTTGAGGAGTCCTCTCTGGTGAAGGTTTGCAAGAAGATGAGATGAGAGGCTGTCCTGGGAGCAGAGCAGGAATAAGGGATATTTTCCCTCAGAGCAGAGCTTTGATGTACCCAGGCATTGTAGCTTCCTTCTTATGTCTCTGTGATTTACACTACTGAATGAATTTGTCGATCTTGGGCTATACAAAGGGGGCCTGGAGGCTCAAGGTAGATCAGAGGTTTTATTTATTACATGCTACACGAACGCGAACCAGGAATCAATTCCTGCACAGAAAAGCTCTCTTTGCAAATCTGAGAATTGCTTTAAAAGAAGCTAAATAGCCTCAGTAGAGCTGCCAGTCACCTGCGTGTCCCTGCTGATTGTTTACTTTCAAATTTCTTTTATTGCCTAAAACAATCACTAAAAATAATAAAAAAATAAAATAAAATAAAAAAAGAAAGAAAGAAAGAAAGAAAGAAAGAGAAATACAGGAAGACGGGGGAAAAAACAAAGACATTTTTGCCAGGGTTTCGAGTTGCTCAGCAGTCTGCTAGGAGATCTTCATGCCCAGAAGTTTCCCCCATCCACAATTTTGGACTCGCCTCAGTGTGCAGAGGAAATCTAGAGCTTTGAAAGAGCAACATGCTTATTGCACATCTGGGAAAATAAAAAACTGTGCATGCAGCCGTGCATGAGAGAGCCATCACATACGTGTTGTACCACTCGTGTGGGCTGCATTTCTGCAGTGTTTCTGAAATGCAGCGATTGGGTGCCTTCAGATTAATCCCATTGATTTCCCTTTATTGATCTCAATATCAGGACTTGGAACAGAAATCAGGTCTCTTTGTGGCTAATATAGACTACACTGAGGAATTATCTGCCTTCTCCCAAGAGATGTAATTATATTAAACTATCACTGGATTTTGCTCAAAATGAAAACAAGACTGTGGAACAAGTCAGACTGCTGACAAAAGCCGTTTTCTCCTTAATTCCTCCTGTAATTCCCATGACACTGCACTGGATAATGCAAAGCAACATAGGTCTTTCTCCCTTGTTACAGTATTGAAAAGATGCACAAACTTCTCCAAAAAAAGGTTTCTAAAATAATTTTTTATGTATTAAGTTCAACAATCTTGAACATATTTCTCAGAAATGACATTTGAATTCTCCAAATATTTCCAATGTGCACCCACAGCTACGATACTTAGAGAAAGACTCAGACTTCCATGACATTCATTTCCAAAGGCTATTTCTGGGACAATCTGTAGAATAACTCACAGCTTATTTCTTAAACCACAAGTCAGAAGTCATACGCAACATTCAACGAGTGCACGTAGGACTGGCACAACGCTCTTGGATGAAATGTCTGCCACGATGTAATGAAATGAAAATCAACTTTTCAATCCCTCTCCAATAACGCAAACTAAGTTACCCTATTGTCGATAAATTTAGCTTTTGCATCCCAAAGTACAGAGATATCTTTTGGTTTCTGCTTCAGAATACAAAGTAGCCCCTTGCCCCCTTCCTGAAGCCAGGTTGGAAAAGAAACAGGATGTAACACACCATTCATGTGGCACTGGCACCCACACAGAGTATTTCCTTTAAATTAAGCTGCTGCACGGAAATGCAGTGTTAGAAACAATTTCAGATAAAGACATTTTAAGCATGGGTTGTGCCTAACAAGCCACTCCAGCTGCACTCAAAATGACCCTTGAAACATTTTGCCTGCAACAAGAATATAGTGTAAATTTGAGTCAGCACAAAGCCCTTAAAGACAGGCTTTATTTTTTCCAGATTAGGAGAGACTGAGGACTTTCATTTCTTTGACTAATGGAAAAAGCTCCAACTTCCCTCTAAAAACACTTATTGCAGGGCAGAGATTAAGTAAATGCTATGAGTAACCGAAGACAAAGAAATCCCATTTAACGCTCCAATCTCCAACCGAATGGTAAATATGCAAGTCCATGGAAAGCCAAGGATTTTCTGAAAGGCTACAATTTTCAGGCTTTTGTTAAGGTTTTTGAGGTCTCTTCAGGGTCTCTTCAACCACAGAAGCTTAAGCAACTCAGAAGCTTCAGAGTTTCAGGACTTGAAATAACTTTTTTGGACAAAAGTGGCTTGTGAAATGCTTACACTCCAGTGCAATTTAAAAGGACTGTTGAAATCTCAAAAGTTGTTGAAAAACACTTTTATCTGGAAAGTTACCTTTTCTGCAATGACCTGAAAGAACTAGAGCTCTGCTCACGGAGAGCAGGGAAATCATTCATCGACACTTAGCTTGAAGTACAAGTAATTTGTGTGCACAAGATAGACACATGAGGGCAAAATTGACCCAGTAGTTAAAAAAATTAATTGCATGCATGTCTCTTTTTCACAAGATTATGAGGTTTAAGACACATACCATTTTGCATTGGGCTGCTCAAACCACTGAAGTGATGCGCACCTTCACATATATATATTTGCATGTGGGGTTTAAACGATTCCCGTTTTAGGTTACTTGAGCACAATTCCTTAAACTCAATTAGAGCCCATGGCTTTGGAATGAAAAATGAGCATTCAAAATAGGATTTGTACCAGTTTAATGGAACCACTTGAAATTCACACTTTTAATTAACCTCTGCCAATCTCTGGGACTAAAGCACCTTGTGTTTCAGTGATGGCCACACAATTACTTCTTCTTTTACTCCTCTGGCTTCTCTCAACACACCAAAGGCGAATGGAGTCTTGGTGCAAGGAATCACTGCAAAGCACCTCATCCCAATTCTGCCTTCCTGTGGTGGGGGGATGCAAGGAACGGACTTGGGGCAAGCAGTTGGGAAAATCACTGCAGGGACCTCAACCCAGCCCACTTAGCCCAACCCCCCTACAGGCAGGGACACCTCCACCAGCCCAGGCTGCTCCAAGCCCCGTCCAACCTGGCCTTGGGCACTGCCAGGGAGGGGGCACCCACACCCTCTCTGGGCAAGCTGGGCTAGATATGTGTATTTGTATGTTTCCCAACACTCAGCTAGTGTCTCATTGGTTAATTTACTCTCATCATCACATGTGTGTTTTATTTGTACTCTTAATTTGTCTAGTTTCAGCTTCCAGCCACTAGATCTTGTTACATATGGGCCTGAAAGGCTCAAGAGGCCATTATCCTCATTTCTATTCCCCATGTCGGTGCTTACTCCTTATGATCAAGTCATCTTTTAATCTCTTTCTAAATTACCCTCTTTGTGCTCCTGCAGTCTGTTGCTACCAGGGCATATTTTCCCACATTTTTTTGGTTCCAGTGTGAGCCTTGTTTAATCTATTAACCTTCTCCTGGAGCTGTGGACAAAGGACATGATGCAGTAATCCACACTTGCTAAGTACCAATGCAACAGAAGCCCTTTGCTCCTCCTCAATAGTCCCAAGCATTTGTATCCAAGGATTTCATCATCCACTGGGGATGGAGCATTGCATGGAAAGGTCTTTTTCATCCTATCTGTCACCTACCTTTCAGATCACTGTTTCCCACAACAAAGTTCTCTTAAGATCTTTCTTTCAAAGTACAGGTTTTTGCAAAGCATTATTAGAGCACATGCTACTTTTCTTCTCCCTTACCCTCTGACATAAAATACTCTTTATCAGTGGAATGCCCTTTCTATGTTTGTCAAATAGATTCTTTTTAACTGGTGTGGCTGCAGTTTTCCAGTGTTTTCCAATTGAGACCCTGGCCTGAGAGCCACAGCAGATGCTGGGCTAGAAAGAATAAAACTATGCAAACTTTCATTGTATGCCTATAAGCCCTCTCCACATTATTTTCTTTTCTGTCATTCTCATTTAGCTCCATAACTGGATTTAGCCTTAAATGATGAGAGAAGAAAATAAATATATGTTTGGGTTTTTTTTCCTAATGAGGCACTTATTCATTTACTGTAGCTCATGAACTGGCAAAATCCAGGCACTAATATACTCTATCTTCAAAATTTCTGGCTGAAAACCAGCCTACAGGAACAGCGGTTGTAATCAGTGATGGTTAGTAAATTTGCATGACTTTGTGTTTATAATGTGGCACTGTCACTTACTGCAAAACAAAAAGGAAATATTACTTCAGTGCTGAGAACAAAAATGAGTTCATGAGAAAAATATCAGGCTGGGCACAGGAAACCTAAAATTATACAAGAAAAGCCCGCCGCTGTCCAGAATCTGAGTTTTTCAACAGCATCACTGTGGCTGCCATCTCTGCTTCCTGCCCAGACACTGAAAGATTTTTCAAGGTTTCTCTATGAGAATGCTTTGGCCTCGGTGGCTCTCTGCAATTTCTCTTCTGTAGAGGGATCAAACTTCTGCCTCTCCAAATTTTCCTCTAGACGCGGCTCCTCCACTCCCCTCACCTCTGCCAAGGGGCTTGTCTCCTCCTGGACATAAATTATCTCCTCTGCTAAGAGTCCCCGTAGCACGGGGGCAGGAATGTAATTTGCTGCTGCAGGTGGAAATCTTTACAATCTTTTTTTGGACTTTATCACTGCAGAAGTACTTCAGGCCTGGACGGACAAGTGAAAGCAGTGACTTATCACAGTGTAATAAATGTATCACTGTCAGCCAGGCTGCAGTAATTACCCACCCTACAACGGGCACGCAGAGCTCCTTCGATCCAAACGCCAGCACCATCCCTTGCTCGACTGCAGAAACATGGTGTTTTGCAACCGTTTGTTCATATCCATTTTTGCTTTCTCTCCTGGGCATACACTCAACTTGTTCCTCCACTTTTCAGCTGGGGAATTTGCTGCAAATACACTCTCTCAGCAGTCCTGCAGCATCTCCTTCAATGTTTCATTTCCGCAGAGTGCTTTAAGCTGTCAAGGTTTTAACAAGAATCTCAAAACAAAGCATGCATCCAACCCATACTGCGACTGTCTCTGCTCTTCAGAAACATTGCTTTTACCTCCCCGCACTTGCTATTTTTGACAGCACTCTGCTTTTTCAGAGAACCAGCATCTATTTAGTCTATTTACAAGGAGACCTCACATTCATCTCTCCATCCTAACTGGGTTCTCTAGCTTCCCAAATGCTCCAGCTCACCCAGGAGTTACGGATGTGCTGTAGGTTTGGGGGTGAGCATCCATGACCCAGGAGATGCCCGAGGCCAGGCTGGGTTTTCTCTAAGACTGACCCTAACGACTCTGTCAGTCGATCACAGCTGATGGTGTTAATTTCTTCTGTGACCGGTTCAAGCCCTGCACACAACCTCTTTTATTTGCTGGATTTCATGTTTACCCTAAAGATAAGTACAGTGGGCCCGCAGGGAACATAATTTATAACGTATTCCCAGGTACTCTTAGACGTATATATGTTCATAGATAACAAAACTGGAAATGATAAGGAAATCAGAGTTGCTTGCCACAGATCTCTATTCTCAGGCATAGTAGGCTGTTACTGTGTTCAACATTTTCTCCACATCCCCTTTTTTCCCCTCTAATCTATGGCATAAACCTAAAAGCACGTCCTGCATCCTTGTTCCACTCTTCTCTCCCATGCTGCTCATCTGGACATGACTGTTCATTTCCTTCTTATTTCTCTCCGTGCACAGATGTAGAGTTCAATACCTGAGAACCTATATGGTTTATGGGTAGAGATAAAAAATAGATTTTATCATGTCCATTAAGTCCTCTAGAAACACACAGTGACATACTCTGTTAACTGTTCCTCTCCAGACATTTTTCATTTACACTATCCAATTCCTGATTCTGAGGCATTTAATTACTCTCACTTTGTTATAAGATCCTACTAAATCTCCTGACTTATGCAATGCACCATAAATGAGATCTTTTTTTCACATTGCCTGGTTACTTTACGATTGCACGGGTTTGTTGAAGACATCTGCATAAACATTTATGGCTCTTAATAGTCCACTTCCCATCTTTCTTATGGACCGTTTTCCCCATGAACCAGAACTGGCAATCACTGTCCTAAATACCACAAAACGTAGTTACCCAGAGCATTTGTCTCTGCATGCATTACTCTCTCTATTTTTTTTGCACCATCCTAATGTTCTAAGTGTTCATACATGAGTTATTGGGTTTATTTGCAAAACAGGATTAAGACACAAGGCAAGATTTATTTGGAAAATTACTCATCAGTCTACCAAGGAAGAAGGTCAGGAACTTCATTAAAACAGATTAATGTAGAACAACTGTTATCTAATAAGACTGGAAGCCTAGAGGACCTTCAGAAATACCCCGCTAACATGCATTATTTGTGAGAGCAACAAAAGCCACTTCAGAACCGCTGCAGTCGGGACATGACAGGAGATGTATCCTATTTAGCCGCTCCAGCCATTGATAAATTAGTCCTCACCTGGCATTGGCATCCCATCAGGAAGCTGAAGGGGACTGCGGCACGTGCCGCAATTAGTGCTCCCCGCGTAGCGAAGGCAATGAGGATGTGCCTGCCAGGCTGCTGAGAGTGCCGGGGCTGGGTTATTATGCAGCCTTTACGGCTTATCCACTCCACTCCGGGCTCTGGGGAACGGCTCGGGGAATAACTCTGCAAGTTGAGTACTTAACCTGCTTGCTTGGTTTGCAAAGCCGAGTTTTCATAAATGAACGGCTCACGGGGAGTCCCACTCACAGACAGGTTGAGGAGCGTACGTTGAGTGGTACAGACAGAATTAGAGCTAAAGTGATTTAATTTATCCTTTTCTGCTTTCCATTATTTCAGAAAGATAGCCACTGTCATCTACCTCATTTCCTGAAACTAATCAATTTTAAAGCAAAAATTAAAAAGCACAAATGATCCAAGAGCTTTGCATGTGTGTGCAGACATGGACCAGAGGTGGCAGCAGAAAAAGTCACATAAAGCTTATAAAAATGGAGACATAATTTAAACATCTCTGCTACATTTACATGGTGCTACAGTCCAACACGTGACAAAGCCTAATGGGTGGTTGCAGCTTCCAGAATAGCATCGGTTTCACTCCTTTTTCCTTAGTGAGTGACACAGATCACAGACTGAAATCCATTACAGAGTTACATCTCTAAATCTTTCCTCCTTGAACATCACACTGCCGGTCTCTGCTTTTTCTAACTGTGAGAATGGTGTTTTATTTTGAACTATTGCAGGACAACCAAGCGATCAGGCCCAGT
>NW_010202264.1:0-3997 GCF_000695765.1 Mesitornis unicolor
TCCAACTCCTGATATTCTGTGATTCTGTGGAGTAGGAAGGATGTGGCAAGGGAATGATTGCTCCGTGATGCATGATCTAGCATGCTGCCTGCGTAGCAAAGCTACTGGGCTGAGAAAGAGAAGCAAGTAGGTGTTAAAAGGAACGAAACTTTGTTCTTTAGTTGTCAGGTTGACAGAAGACTTGCCTTTCTAAGCCTCAAGAATTCCAGCATTATGGAAATTAGTGCCTGAAGATAGCTTGCAGGAGAGCAAGCCTTGAGGTAGTCTTAATAAATCCTGGCTATTCAAGAAGTATCCTCAATAGAAGTCTTACGGGAGAAGAGGCTCCTTTTTGATCTTCCTTTGCTTGGCTCTGTTTTCAGACTCTCCGTCACTTGTTTGTATAATGTTGGAACAAAATTTGATAACTTAAATTGCTGGCCCTAAGCTCAGACAACTGGCAAAAATAGAAAAGAAAGTACAGTGCTGCTTGCCCTGGCTGGTGACCATTGCTTCTCCCCATCACTGCAGCTGTTGGCAGCTCAGGTTGCCCTTCTTCTTGTAACAAAGATGGCTGAATAGGAGGACAGTTGAGCAGCAAAAAGGCAGACCTCAGCTTAACAGGAGCACGTTTTAAGGCTTGGTCTAGATTAAGGGGTGAGCACAGCCTGCATAATAAACCTTCTCTGCAAAAAGCTGCACAAATCTTGCCAAATATACAGCCCTGTACTTCCCTCACCATTTCCAGACTGCATTCTGTGTCTGGTGAAGTTGAATCCTGCTCATGAGAGGCTTCTGCTGAGCTCCATCACCTGCCTCATCTTTGGCAGTGACTGAGAAGAGCCTTACACCTCTGCTGTTGTCAGTTGCTACTCGGGTGAAGAAGAGAAGCAGCATGATAGTAGTGGGTACCAGTTATCAGCAATGGCAAGAGAAGAGGTGTAAAGCACCCTGTTGGGTACCCTGAAATCTATCTGAAGGCCCACTATGGTAGCTGGGGGCTATGTGGGGCTCAAATTAGTTCATTCAATCTAGTACTTAAAAGTCACCACACTACAACACGATACATTGACAAGTACTGCTGGTGCCTGAACTCATCCTGTATTTCTTGACTATGTCAATGGCTTCAATATGGTTATATTTTCCTCTTGTGAGTAGCAAAAATTACAGACAATAACTTGCTGAGGCTCATGGTACGGTTCAGATCAATGCATGTTGTCCTCAGATTTCACAGAGTGCAGTCTACAAAGATCAATTTAATTGCTTTTGTGCCAGCACAGGCCCAGCTCAAGACTTGGCCTTCACGGCCAAACTGAAGAGGTAAAATTCTCATCAGTATTCTGTTCACAGTAAGCACCTATTACTTTTCTTTGTACTGAAAACTAAACTGAATCATCCATACTTCGTCAGTTTGCAGAATTGGACCTGAAATATCCCAAGCCCAGATTTTCCCTCTGAATTTTGCCATAGAAGTTTCTGGGCAAAACTTGCCAGAAAATAGGATGCAAAGTAAAACACAAGTGAGAGAGGAGAAGTGTTGAGCACCCACCTGTTTTTAAAGAGGGGTCCACCTGGTGAGAATGTGTAGTACAGTTTGGATGGATTTTTGTTGCACCACAGTCATTTTCCTATCTCTACTTCAAACCGCCCTCTGCCTTCTTTTTCAGAGAAGGACGAATATGCTGCTTTGCTTCACAGAAGCTACTTATAGCAATGTTCATAGTGCTGGAGGGCTGTCAGCTTTGCTAAGTGGTGGGGCAGGGGGGAAGCAGGGATTCAAGATAAGAATAGTATATGAAATCTTAAATTTGACAGGCCTGTCAGGAAGGAAATTACAGCTTGGAGGAGGAAAAGTGGTTGTGTTTTGAATTTTCTGTAGTACATATAAAGCCTGGGGGTTTTAGTGGTGAGGAGGCAGTTCCACCAGGAATGTGTAGGGCTTTGTTTGGGATATGCCTGCCACAGCTGTTTTTCATTATAAGAGAGCAAGAGGAGGACTTGGTGACAAAGAACCCTTGTAGAATATGGTAGAGCTGGTGTGAAAGATGCAAGGAGTTTGGGGAAGAAAAAAGGATAGAGCCTGGAGGTTACTGGAAATAACTTAAACAGCCCAGGTGGCACCTATGAATTTGGCATAAGGTTGCCCTTTCCTCCCCCTCTCCACTGAAACAAAAAATTGCTGACCTCACCTGGCAGTAACTGCAGTGTAGTTCCCAGCTGTGGCAGTGGCTGGGCGCTTGTCTCTTTATGGTCTGTGTTTAAAAATATGTTGCTTGCTTTTTAAATTCTGCTCTCAGGCCACCTTGAACTTGTACTATGGAAGAAGTGCTGCTCTGCTGAGTTCCTGCAAAGACTTCTGCCAGAGGGAGGAGAGGGTAGAAGGGGAGGTAAGACATGTGCAGAAGAGCTCTGCAAGTCTAAACTAGAAATGTGCCAGCACGGAGGCATGTACCATCACCTGCTATTCACAGGAGGCAGAAAGGTGAAATAACATGTCCAGGGCCACAAAACAAGCTTCTGTCAAAGCACAAGTAGTGCAGCCTTGTCTCAGCCCTTCCTGTTGGACTTTACACTTCTCTGGCTAAGCTGTCCTAGCCATCCCCTGGCCCTCAATGTGGAACATCAGCTTCTTTTTCTGCAGGATGTCTCCATGTAAACTGAATGCAATTTAGAATGAAAACAGAAAAGTGATATATCTTCATCCTGTCTTCCCAACCAGGCTACTGTGAAGGTTTGGTGCTGTACTGGTAATGCCACCAGTGATGTGTTTGTCAAAGGGAGGATTTGGGTCACCAGAAATGACAATACTGCAGTTAGAGGATGTTCTGATTTTACCTTTCAGGCAAACTCTCAGTGCCTCATCCTAGTATTGGTTGTCCAGCAGGGCTGACACTAAGACACTCCATGACAGTGTGCTGTGCTGTACAGTGTCCCCTGGATGGGACCCCTGTTTGCCAGCTCCTGTGCAGTTGATTCACTGGTGTTCAGGCTGTGACCTGTCTGTGAGCCTTTCTCAGCTCTGCAGATTTGGGCTGCTTTAGACTGTTGGAAGGACCTTCCTCAGGTGAAAAGGGAATGTTAGTGGAATGGGGCCAGATATTGTTATGCTATGAATACCCAGCAGCTGGGCTAGTGTTTCTCAAGCATCATTCCCAGGACCAGTCTGTCCATACTTAGCACACTGAGCTGTTTAAGAAATTCTTCTATGGATCTGTCTTTTATGAATGGAGTCTTCAAAGCCTAGTAAGAGAGAAGGTCTGTTTTGAAAAATTACCTAGACATGGAACTCCCATAATGTGTCTTATCCTGTACAGATTCTCAGGTGTCTAAGAAGAGTTCAGGTCCTGCTTCTCCCTTCCTTTTTATTGGAAAACTACTAAGGTTCCTCTCCTCAAGTAGCCATCTATTTCTATGAAACTTGTGCAAATTTGGTGTCTTTGCACCTCTTCTGTCAAGACTGACAAACAGATTTAAAAGATTTCAGGACGAAAGAGAAAATGATCCTAGAATCATAGAATGGTTTGGGTTGGAAGAGACCTTAAAGACCAACCCCCTGCTATGGGCAGGGACACCTCCCACCAGCCCAGGCTGCCCAAGGCCCTGTCCAACCTGGCCTTGAACACTGCCAGGGAGGGGGCATCCACAGCTTCCCTGGGCAACCTGGGCCAGTGTCTCACCACCCTCACAGGAAAGAATTTCTTCCTAATATCCAGTCTAAATGTCCCCTCTTCCAGTTTAAAACCATTCCCCCTCATTCTATTGCTACCTGTCCTTTTTACAAGTCCCTCCCCAGCTTTCCTGTAGGACCCCTTCAGGAACTGGAAGGCTGCAATAAGGTCTTTCCAGAACCTTCTCTTCTCCAGGCTGAACAGCCCCAACTCTCTCAGTCTGGCCTCATAGGGGAGGTGCTCCAGCCTCTGATCATCTTCACGGCCCTCCTCTGGACCTGCTCCAACAGCTCCATGTCCTTCTTATACTGGGGACTCAAGAACTGGACACAGCACTGCAGGTGGGGTCT
>NW_010202265.1:0-24684 GCF_000695765.1 Mesitornis unicolor
CTCTCTGGCTTCTTTCCTTCAGCCATTTTTCCATTGTTCCCAGAGTCTGGCTGGGTAGTCATGAGAAGCACAGAATTTCCTATGTGGCACTTCAACCAACAAAAAGCCCATTTTTCTGTGGGTCTGTACAGATCCTCCCTTTATTGACAGGTGGGAAAGTGAGCATAGGCACAACTCCTTTCACCATCTGAACTCTCATCCTTCTCAAGTACAGCAGCAGTAGACGCAGTTCTCGTGACTGATTCTTATTTTGGGGTTTTGTATTGGAATGTATGTGCTAAGCAATGTGCAGGTGGGTGGAGGGCAGTGGACAGTTCAAGTAAATCAGAATGAAGTTCACATTTACAGTAGCTCTATAGCTCACCTTACAGAGCACACAGGAATTATAGAGAAGCACAGCCAATAAGCTTCTTAGTACAATTTTGCCCATAACTATCATTAAATGTGGAACAGAAATAAGGAGATGGACGGACAGACAGTTTTTCAACTTGATCTCGAGAGGTTCAGCTCTGTCTTCAAAGGGGAATATGTACCTTAGGGTCAAGTTCTATATCCAAGAGTTTCTGTGATGGTGAAGCTATTCTGATACTGAAATCTGGCATCCTAGCTTAACATCAGATTAGGGATTTATATCTCCTGCTTTGCTGCAAAGGCGCTCTCTGTACTTTCTTCCCACCCTTTTTTTTTGAAACATTCGTTTTTGAAGCTGGAGCCCTAAATTTGCTGTAATTTTCAAGATGTCATTTTGGGATTCTCTTATCAAACGAAAAGAGCAGCTGGAAGATAACCTAATCGAAATGCAGGTAGTCATGGGAATATAAACAATCTGGCTATCAAGAAATAATAGAAAACACTCTAAATTGTGAAATTCAAATCAGTGCTAAGGCAGAGTAGGACACTAAAACAAACTACAGAAGAGAAGATATTTTTTTTATAAATAAGTAATACTCTTCACGGAGTAATTTTCCAAATTTCACAGCGTCTTCAAAGAAGAGTTTGTTTCTTAATCCCTCAATCTACATTAGATGTTCTTTCAACACAATAGATGCATTTTTTAAAACACTGATATATAATCCAGAATTATCTTGTGCTTTGTTGACAGACTAGGGATCAAGCTGGCGGGCTTCCTGGCCTTCCACTCAACTTGAAGCAATAATAATCTATGGTGTTTATCTTTGAAAATCCAGGTCAGCAATTGAAATGACTTGCCACTTATCTTGCTAAACAAGAAAAAGATGTTACCATTTATTTAAGCTCACTTAATGTAACATTCTTATTTCAAATGAAGTAAAATTTAATGCAGTTAAATTACTATTTGCTGCCATAAACATTTTCTATATGAAGATTTTAAGCACATGGTTATAAACAATATAATTAACTTTGAATTAATTAAGAATCATGAAGCCTTTCTTCCAGCTTTGTTGCTTTTGCCCAAAAGTACTCAGCCTGCCTCTGTTACCTGCTTTAATTTCTTTTCTTTGACATGAAAACTAACAAAACAATTCTTCTTGTATCTTAACAGGTCTTCTTATAAATATGAGAGTTATAATTTCTATTGCTACTGCAATAAGGAGCAAAACAAAATTCAGATGCTATTTTCTAGGGATATGAGACCCAGTATAACAGCTTACAAGCTCATTTATTTAACAGAAAGAACAAAAAACATTGAAATGACTTGCCATCTAGAGTCAGATCAAAAAAACAGAGTTCTCAAAAATTTGCACTAACTAAAAACGGAAGGGTAGAGTGGTTTAAAACAATTTATTACGTCTTCACTTGAGCCTTTCTCATTCTTTTTTAGAAAACAACTGTAAAAAAAATAAAAATAACTTCTCTATTATCGTTGAAAAATTTCTACATATTTGAAGCTTTTCCCCAAAAACTGTTTCAATACCAGGAAATGTAGACTCTTTCCAGAAGACACTTTTAGTTGAGATGGGTCTGCATTTTCTCACAGTGCAGAAAACATTTCACTACAAATTCCTGACTGTTTCTAATGTCTAGTGGAATTAAAATGAAGGAATTTCAACCAGTGCCACTTCATTTTTCCAAAAAGTAATTAGAATATCTCTCCATGCTAGATGCACTACAGACTCCCAAGACACCCAAGGAGAGACAGATTTATTGAGGTATGTTGGCTTATAAAAACACAAATAGATGCCTACTGCTGTTTATCCCCTGCTCATGATTTTGTTAGCTTCCCGGTTGTTCATCAGTGCTGACATCAGGCTTTCTAGCTGTTGTAGAAACAGACGCTTCCCCTACTTGCTTTCTTGATCTGGTGGGTTCACTGTTATCCCTTTTTTATACTCTGCTGAACACTTGTGCTAAATGGTATATTGCTGAGTAATTCTAACCAATGGCACCAACTCCACCATCCAACAGCCAAAGTCTTCCCTGAGGACTGGTGTCTTAGGACAAAGAAGGCATGCCTCAGTATTTATACTGGTTTACCTTAAAGGGGAAAGATGTGGTGGATGCCTGTGTTAAAAACATGTTTTCTGAGTCAAGCAACATTACATTTGAATACCTTTAAGATATAACACCTAAGAAATATTCACACAAAAGGATACTACTGCCTTGATTATACTACTATTTTGTCTTGAAAACAAATGTTGATTTATCAATATTCAGGAAACAGTGTTATTAACTGCAGAGATGCTTCCCTGAAAAACATTTTAAAAGGTTTTAATGCTATAATTAGCAGACTGTGAAAGTGTGCTGCTCAGGAATCGTAACCTGGTCCCAGAATTCCCACTGTGTTGGGCTGTGGACATACAAGGAAGAGAAAGTTGGTTCCATTTCAGAAGCTCATAGTATAACTTTACTCTGAACAGACACTGGTATTCAAAATGTTTCTCTTTGTTATCAGACAAACAACTTCAAAGACTTTATGCACTGTAACAGATTTTGTTATCTTTCCTTTGCTTTTGTATTTTGCTATGAATCATTTTTAAAATGTGTCGTGCTAAGACAACTTTTTTCCCCTAGTAACATTCTATCCCCACCCCTTTATTGGAAAACATTATGAGAAAATTGATCTAGAAGGAAAGGAACCTTTGATGATCTTGCACCTGTTCCCCAGACAATGAAGATGTTGGTAATATTCTCATAAAAACCTGCTTTACAAATGTTTTAATTTAAATTAATTTTCTTGAGTAATAAACGACAGCAGCTGAAACTTATGAAGCTATTCAAAACTATTAAGTCAATGATTAAGAAGGCATTAACATCTCAAAAACTAATTAACTAGTCTACCAGTACATTGGAGTTGTGTACAGCTTCCAGGAATGCAGGAGCTTTGAAATACTTTGCAGAAATTTAGATTGCCATTTATCTTCTTCTGTCTGCTGCAGCACAGTTTGTGGAAAGAAAACTGAGGAATGATTCTGTCAGATCGAGGGGGATATACTGAGCTTTTCTATTCTTAAGCCTGTCTGCATCTTGCCTTTGTGTATTGCTTTTTATTGATGCTTGCCACCATCCAGTGTTCATCACTGGTTGAATCAAGGGCCAGCATAAATTTCATACTGCGTTATAGATGAGTTTCCCAATACAAATAAAGTACACTTTTTGATCCACTATATTAGACAACCTATCTCATTCATTTTCAGTGTCCCACACCTGTCCCTATTGACTCTACAGCTAATGGGGCCTGCCATTGCCTACAGTGGGTTAAAGCCTCAGTCACATCAACTTAAAAGTCCTGTATCTTCAAAAGGCTGTAAGACTCTAGGGGCCACTGCAGACTCAGAGAGAGATTTTGCCCTTCACATCATGTGTAACTTTCTGAATTCTTCCTATTTCTTATAAAAAACCTTCTTGGAAGACTAAAGTTAATGTCTTCCAAAGTACCTAAATAAAAGTTACACACACTTGAGAGCTTAAATGTTTGACACAGACATCATTTTCTGAAGCCAAAGGAACAAAGGCTCCTAAACTCTATGAAAAATCTTGATACCAAACATGTTTTGTTGAGGAAGTAAGTGGCTCCCTCTATGACTCCCTGTGCCCACCAAATACCAGTGCATTAAAAGTTAAGCAGGAGCTAACCCCTCCTTGATTGTCTGCAAGTCTGGGTTCTGGATATGTGGTATTGACACGTCTTTTCTGATATCAGCTTATTTTGTCTTTCAAAAGAAGGGGCTTGAGCCTAAGCCTCTAAAGGAATAATGAAATAGACAGACATACCTTAAAAAGTACAGGTACAGCATGGTTGATGAGATGATGAACAGGATTATATAGAGCACCACAGTGATTAAGGCACCGGGCATCCCTGACTCCTCTGCTCTTAGAAAGGCCCAGTAAAGCTTTGCAGCATCAGCAATAGGTTTCTCTACACTCTTCCCAAGTCGCTGTCATGGGTGAAAAAATCAACATAAGAAAATGTCAAACCTCATTATACTGCTTACCTATAGACACAAAAGAACATGAATTTCTTTATAAGAATGATTTAACTGTAATTTGTGGGACATACTACTTGAAACTTCAGAGTCTGCTACACAGAATATTAAATTAACCATGAGGTGTAAGATGAGATAACTTTCTGGCTTATTTTAGTACAATTAAAATCTACCCCATAGAGGTGACTTATTGAATAAAACCCATATCACAGTGAAAATACTCAATGTGAGTTTCATTAACATATTTTAGGAAAAGGGGAAGAAATTTACCTTATTTCAATGACCAGAGACGCATAATATTGATTTATGTTGCTGTTTTAAGGAGTTCTGAATAAGCAGAAAACATTAATGCCAGTGTACAACTGACCAGTCTCAAAATGTTTTGCCTTTGTCACAAGAAAAATGCTTGTTCCTACCAGACTCAGCAAGTTACTGTACACCATTTTGAACATGTGCACTTTGGTGGGTGTATACACACCAATTCCCAACTTCAGATTGAGTCAGTGTTTGGTGCTACCACTGGAAAACAGAAGTAACCATCATGTTATCTGAAATGCCAAATGGAAGTATCAGGGCATCTGTGTGTGTGTTTTGCTAGCTGACACCTAGCATAGCTTTACTATGAGCCTTGCAAACAATAGCATCAGTTAAAGAAGGCAGTGGATTCACAAAACTTGACTGAGAACCAATGAGGTGAGAAAAATGGAGGCAGAAACTACAAGTAGATCAACAGGGGACACCAGCAGGGTTTTGTTAAGTTTTGCCCAAAGGGGCTGACCATTTTTTCAGTGCAAAAGAGACAAGTTCACCCTTATGAAGCAGTATTTTAATTTATGTACACGCACTATCAAATCTGCAACCTTTTCAGTTAGAAAAACAGATATTTCCCTCATCTTCCATTCCTAGGGTCCAGCCAGTCCAGCTTGGGAAGCCACAAAGAACAGCTTGTAACACTGAAAAACCAAGCATCAGCATTATGTTATCATACAGCTCTCTTATTTCTTTCTTTCCTGAGGAGATATAGAGACATAATGAGACCAATACCATGAAGAGACCCGACTGTATCATACTCCAACTGCTGTGTCTTAACTGTACAAAATAGTAGCTGTGATTTTGTCATTAATACCTTCTCCAAAGGTCCACAGCTGTCATATATTCTACTTAGTTATGATTTTAATAGTTTATGTTCAACTACTCTGTAAAAAAGTAAACATGTGTAACTTTTAATTTTACTGAGGATGAACTAAATCTTTAGCATACTAAATATTGGTAAGGAATTAATATTCATAAAAGTAGTAGATTAATTGGGAATAAGTTGGCTTGTGTATTTTTGCAAAGATTAACAAAGAATCCTAAAGATTCCATAGCACTTTATGCTTCAATATACTTGCAGTAAAACATTGAAAGGATTTTCCAAAAATCTATTATTTTCCTTTCTCCCTCCCCCCTTCCATATCTTATTCTTAAGAACTAGCTACTGTATTGACATATTATTGCCCTCTGCTGGATCGATTTAGAAGAATTCAACTACATAGCATGGGTCTTCTACTGCTCAGAGCTAAAATAATTTCCTCTCTTCACTTTTTTCTTTTTAAAGTGACACAGTGACAGCCATATCCATATTAAATAATGTTAACATGCTTTGCAGAAATATGAAACTGTACCACCAGCAAAACAAGTGTTTATCATTCAGGGAGTGATTCCATGACCTTTAGGCTTCAAGAAACCTGTACCTTCTGGAGCAACATGCCTGGACTAATACTTAGGATGGTCAAAACATTTTTCTTATTTTTGAATAGCTTCGCAGTGATGTGCATAGCAAGGGAAGGACAATTACAAGTCCAGTGATGAGCTGTACAAGGACTGAGGTTCTTGAGTATATTTCTGTTCTACTACTACCATTTGCAATACTGCCCTGTTTCCCTAACGGAAATTACAGGTCCAAGGAGGACAGTAATGGCATATAAAGACTAGTCACTAATTCAGATTTGCCTGTATTAGTTACAAAGAATTACAATACATTATCCTCTGGTTCTGTTCTATCTCTCCGTTCTTTCTCTTCTTGGGAAAAAAAAAAAAAAAGCTGGCTGTCTCCACTGCTTTCTTACCAAAGAGACAGTCTACCAAGGAAAATCCTCTGCACAGCAGTCACGTCCTGATATCCCTCCAGAGAGGCAAAGTCTGAATGGCAAATGAGAACAAATTTCTCTCTTCTCTGAGCAGCTCTTTCTCACAAGGCAAAAATGGTGTGGGGGAAGTGTATCTTTCTATCCATTTTTTCTAACAAAGAGGTTGTGTCAGTCTTTCTATGGTCCTCAAAGACATGATCCAAGAAAGGTGTCTTCCTTTCAAATTTTTTCAATAACATTTGTTAACATCTATCTCAGATACTTATCATAATGCAGAGTGATGGTCATGTGAGCACTTTGCAATCTATAAGGTTTTTTTATGATGACACATATCCATGTGGCGGAGGTACCTCACAAAGAGGTGTTACTCTCTGCATTTTACAAGATACAGAGAGACAAAGTGACTGGTCCTGAGAAAACTCTGGCAAAATTGGAACTAGAATTGTATTCTCCAAAATCACAGGAAAGTTTCTTACCCTTGGACCATCCTTTTACAAGCTGATACTAAACCAACCCTGGAATCACACACTTGACACAGTATCTTAAACTATGAATTGAAACCCCCCAAACATGCAATTCGTTCTCTAGTCTTTTCTTAACAATAAAAAAAAATAGTAAACAGAGAAACCTTTGTCTCCAGGGCTATCCATCATCTTTCATAAGTATTAAGGTCATTTAGGATACTAAAATACATTCTTGCACTAAAATAACTCATATTACTACAACATACCATTTAAAAAATTCTTAATCTAAAGTAGATTGGCAAGTAAATCTGAAATAGCTGCTGAAAGAATGCCAGAAGAAAAAAAATAACAAATGCAATAACAAAAACACATGGAAGAAATATAGTTTCATTTTGGAAAGGATACACACAGTATATTGTGTAATATTTGAACAAATGTGTTTCTACCAAGGATAAACTTGGTGGGTAAAATTGCCAAATTTTCAAGATGAGGAACAGAGAGAGGCTTGCTTTTTTAACACTATAACAAAAAACTTTGTTACTTGATTCATATCTCACGTTTTCCTCTGACCAAGGAAAGTCCTATTTGAAATTGATAGCAAATCCAGTCGGACTAGAACTGAACTCAGTTCTACTGAAGTTGATGGCAATTATTCTTTCAATGCAAGTGTGGGAAAAACAAGGCGGATCTCAGTGTTTCCTCTAGTTTTTATGAATACACCAATACTTGCCAGGGAGAAGTCTTTTAAATATTTAAATATTTCTAACCTGAATATTGGAGAAATACCCCTTTTTCTCCTAGGAAAAAAAATTTCATCAGAGTAATTACAACTGAAATTCAATTATGAGCTTGGTTTACGCAATAAAATTAAAAAAAACCCAAACCCAAGAAAGAAATAGACAAAAAACCCAACAACAACAAAAAATCAAACCAGGCTCTCCAAGTAAAAACTACAGTGTGTTGCCACATACTTGTAATCTTGCAATTACCTCCCAAGTGAGCTCCAATTACATTTCTTGAGCAGCTGAATTTTAATTCTCAAAACCACTGAAATGGGAAGCAGTATGTAAATCGTGGTAAATCACATTTTAAACAGGATTTCTTAAAAGCAGAGCACAGATTTGTGGATAAGGAACCAAGAGACCTGAGAAAAAATGATCCATAGCAAGGACCATAGGTTACTGCTTGATCTGGAGTGAGCAACAGAAACAAAGATATCTTTGAAGGCAGACAAGAGCAGAAGAACAGCAATACCATGCCCCTAGAAAAGCTTGTAGCGCCCTGCGCCCATCAAAAGGACCCAGTGTCACCTATGTAGTGAGAGCAAAATCTGAAAGGCATGTGCTAGGATACCGGGTGTTACCTCAGATGTGATAAAAGCCCCCAGCCACCAGAGTACGGGAGGGCTACACAGAGCATGTATAGGCACAGACATAATTGGGAGCTTTGCTCTCATGATTTTACATGTGGTGAAGTTGTTTCCTTAAAGATTCCTGTCTTTCAATCTCACAAGTCTTTTTAGCTGTGCCAACAAGTTATATTAACTCTGTTGCATGTCAGAGAAGTGCACAATAACCTCTCTTTTTTGGTTTTGCTATTTTTTCAGTTTCTCTGTCTCAGAGCTTAGAAAAATCTGAAGCACTGATAATCAGGACTGCTCATTAAACCGTCTCAATTAACATCCAAAATTGCAGTAATCCTTTTCAAAGCAGATGCAATCATTCCAGTGGTGGAGTTACTTTCTTATCTCTATATATGGTTTGTACACTGCTCCTAATTTTATGCAGAAACACAGTGACTTCATTAGATGGGAATTTTGTTACTAAAAAGGTAATGTATAACATTATTATTTAATTTCTTTTTAACTTTCATGTTCCATCGCCAGGGGTGGAATTTCGTATCTTTCAGTGATTCACTGAATAAAACAAACTTCTACGTCAAGGTCTCATGTCCAAGTTATATTAAGTGACTTACCCCCAGGACTGTATCCACCACAAATACTGCCAAAGGGTCTAGCACTGTCCAGAGTCCCAGAGCTATGATAAACTTTGACAAGAAGGAAGGGAATGAGTCAAACAGCTGCTGACAGCCCCATGTGATCAGGACCATAAGAAGCAGCCCTGCGTTCAAGGTTAAGGGTCCCACCACAACCATGACCAACTCTTCACTGGTCTGCAGCAAGGAGTTCTGGTAGCACAACTCAACAGTGTGAGGAAAAAGCTGGAATCTGTAAATAAACAAAAGGAGAGAGTTTGTCTGTGCTCCCCAGCTAACCATTAAAAACCAAAATAGAACGACACACACAGCACATTGCATTGTAATGTTACATCCCTGTCTTGGCCAAAATCCTCTGACCAAAAACTATATGAAGCTAATAAAAAAATACTTTTTTTTCCTCTTCTTTCTGCCTCCATGTCCTTTGATCCCCTCTGACTCTCACTTCACTGGATGCGCATCCAGGCCCTTGGGACTGTACAGACAGGACTGTAGGAAGATGTTAGCTCCTAGTAACACCAGTGTGACCATAGACTCCAGGAGCTCACCGCTCTTTGAATACTGAAGCACCTCTGGACAATGCATAGTATGGAAAATGTGTCATGGAATACATAGTTTTTAGCATCCCTAAAGTGACAGAAAATGTCCCTCTTGCCACCATGGGATGGTGGGATTTGAAAACTAGCACAATGAGCAAATTTGCTGGCACTGTAGGAGTCATGAAGTGCATGGTATTGTGAGCTACATACAGAAGCTGAAATTTAAGGCAAAAAATTGAAGTGAACTTTGCTCCAAAGTAAAAGTGAAGTGGTTTGATTTTCACTGCAGTTCCAACTCATAAGTGCTACCACTGTATTTGGTGGGATTAGAGACCACTCAACTCCGCCTCTTGTTCTGCAGACACACAGCTACAGATCGGGATGCTGATCCAGGGTATCTTGGCTTGAGAACATCATCCTTTATCTAGCTGATTGCCTGGGACAGCTGTGATCAGCGGCTTCGAACATGACCACCTCTCTCTCACACGTTGCTTCCTTCTGTTGTGTTTCCTTTGCTTTCACAGAATCTTGATGCTTGGCCTCCCAAAAGTTTTAATGCCATCTGGCTGAGCTTGCCTGGTCTGTGCAAGGCTGGAAGCGAGAGATGGCTGGCTTTGCTTTAAGATCTAGAAGACCACCTTAACAATATCCAGAGCTGTCCAGAGTCTACTCAGACACCTTGTTCAAATTTTAGCCAATAATCCCAGTATCACAGTAGACACAAGTCACAGAGTTGCATGTTACTGGCTCCTACTAACTGATTCAGGTTTGCATTATGATTTAAAATGGGGGAAAAAAAGAAACAAAACAATTGTTTCTATTGGAGATATATTCCCTTCCCTAAGCACGACTGATCTTTTTTGCTCTGTAAACCCATTCTTGATCCCACAGCAACATATGGAGAATCAGATATACATTCACCTTCTGGACTTATCTTTTTTTTTTCCCCCCATGTCAAGTAATGACAAATGACAATTTTCCAGGAACTCTTAGAGACCTGTGATTCCTGAGCTAAAATCTGTGCATCATTTAGTTAAATATGTCAACCCATTGTAGTCCTTACAGTAAAATGGATATATCGAAGTTAAATTCTTCAAAGTATCTTACTCCTAGATCACATTGGTATCATCAAATACAATTTAAATGCTTCTTCAGTTCTGTGCACTTCTTAGGCATTTTGAAATACTTGATCCAAAATGATAAAAGATTCTTGTGGAAGATACATAACATGCTGGGTACTTCAGAGTGGGAGAGGTAGGCATGACACAAGATGCACAAATGGACATATCCTGTCCTGGGTTGAAAAAGTTACATTATTAACACCTTCACCTTTCTGTTAGGGTCACATTTACATATTAGATCTTCTGGAGTCTGGACATGGTCCTTGTTCTCCAAGTCTCTGCAGAGGCTTCTATCAGGACTTGCCTGCAGAGCCCTTAGCAGAAGTCTTAGTCATCAACTCTTTTCATAGTGCAAAGGAACCGCTTTGAATCAAGCTATTTGTAGAATATTCTGATGAGAAAGAAGGTGGTGGTACTTACTTTATAACAGGAGCAGAGATGGCCTGAAGGAAGAGCCATTGGCTCAAATAATGCAGGTAAAGTCGCACAAACCAAAGCAAAACAACCAACAGCATGAGCAGCCAGAACTGTCCAGAGCACCAGCTTGCAGGTCTCAGCTCAGATAAGGCTGCATATACCACAAAATGGAAACGCTCAATGACCCTCCTGAACAGTTTCACTTCAGAGGCAGAACATGAGCTGGAAATATATGGAAATAAAACAGAGAGTTATTCAGAAAAAATACAAGAAATAGAAGTCCCTAAAATGCTATAGAGTCCTGTTATACAGATAAATGTGGCACACACTCTGATCATAACTTCTGATTGACGGATGCATGTGACAGGAAAAAAAGAAACAGATTTTTCCATTGCAGTCTAGATGACAGGTGGCTTCCTCCCAGAAATTATGCTGCTATTTTTATAAATAAAACAACAAATCACTTTTAAAACCAAGTTTTTAAAAGTCTTTTGCTTTCATTTTTATTTTAATTTTCTCACAGATTGCTCTCTGAGGAACACTTGCTTATTTTCCTTCTGAGAAAATAGTAGAAAAACTTGTTATATTTGTAATGAAAAAGTATTTATTTAATTGAAAAATGTGAACAGCTTTTTGGCATTTGAGTAAGAGGACTTCAGTAAAATTTTTCAGTACACAACATGGGCTAAAGCTCCTCTTTAAACTAGTTTCAAGTAAAAGAGAAAATTTGAAAGGAGCTTGCACTGTACAGTATTCTGCTACTGAGTGTGGTGTGATTTGGCCTTTAAGTAAACACTATACTGCTTCAAATGGGGGTTGGGGGGTGCAGGAAGAGATGCAGAGGAGCAACCTTGGCATTAAGTTTCCAGAAACTGGAGTCTCTCAGCTGATTCAAAGCTGGAAAGACAGTAGCTTCTTTGACCTTTGGAAACATCTAACTGCTATGCTTATTTCCACTGATTTAAATGACTAAGCAGCTGAGATGCTCAACTCCAGTACTAAATATGATGTCATCATGCTAAAACTGTTATTTACATTGATTAAAGCTTCTGAAAGTTCAGAAATATAAAGATCTTTTTGTGGAAGAAAACATGCTGCCTTTTAAAGTGTAGCATATGACTGGAGAAGAAGGAACAGCAATACTTACACTCTACTTTATACTCTTTTAAAGCATTTTCCTGTCTACATGTATGAACTTCTCAAATAGCTATGTGCATTTCTTTATCCAGCAGTCACAAAGAGAACTGCAGATAGCAATGGAGAAGCTTAAAGGATTCCGCATTTGCTCTAGGTTTGAATGAACAGGAGAAATAAAAACCCCAAACTTGCCAGACTTAGGTCTGGATTTTGGGACCAGGCTTGGCATCACATTGCTCCTGACCCTCGGTTTTGAACAGGATGCGTGTGTAGAAGGCGGCATGCTGCAAGCCAGTCCCTTGTCTTCTGAGAAGGCTCAGGCTTTAGTTACCTGACTGGTTGAAGAACAGGAGGAGAAAATGTCGGGAACACACCACAAAAAATGTTTTTGGATCACTAAGAAGGCCTCAAGTTCAAATCAGCAAAATTTCTCACAGAAGCATCTGTTGGGCTGAGACAGGTGATCCTTGCTGTGACTGTAAGTTGATGTCAGAGGTTTTAAAGGGCTTTTTGAGACACTGCAGTCAATTCTGTTTATATCCTGATCAGTCACAAAGTCTTATTTTACAGACTTAGGGCCACAGCATTAATCACCTTCCTCATACAGTAATTTTTTACCCACAGCAGCCTACAGGAACACCACAACACATTTCATTAACGTTATGAAATCATGGTCTAGGCTTGTGTGAGAAACAGACACAGAAAATTGTAAAATAAGAAATATAATCGGCTGCGATATTATACTATTTTAATCAGGGAATTCTGGATGTTCTAAACTCTGAAGCTAGATTGTACCACATTTCCTTTTATATAAAGAATTTTTGTCATCCTTAAAAATTTCCATCAAAGTCTACTCTTCCGGTATTCACACCTTGAGAAGAGTTAATAGGGTAGGATTAGCCACACAGTTATTTCAGTTAGACCAAATAGTTTGTTGCTTGTGCAAAAAAAAAAAAAAAAGGAAAAAGAAAAGAGAAAGAGAAAGAAAAAGAAAAAGAAAAAGAAAAAGAAAAAGAAAAAGAAAAAGAAAAAGAAAAAGAAAAAGAAAAAGAAAAAGAAAAAGAAAAAGAAAAAGAAAAAGAAAAAATACTATCTTAGCTCATAATACTCTTCTCATCCTTCATCAAACAAGCAGAATTATACAGATGCCCCACCCAGCCTCACCCATGTCAGAAATCCACATCCTATAGGATCACTGCCAATCTTTGCCTCTGCGCCAAGAGCAGAAGTAACCATATATTTTCCACAAAAGTCTGGATTGAGATCCCTACCTCATTTCATGTAATTTATTAAATGAAGCTACCTCTGAACAAGCAACACCAGAATTAAATATTCAGTATACCACCTGTAAAACGTTTCAAGACATCAAGCCTTCCTTTAACACAACACACAGATTGAGAAGAAGGGCGCACAGCTCAGACTGATGAAAATACTGAGTCCTCTTTCATTTACAGCAGTCCTGGAGCACCAGAAACACTGAGAATTTTTAGTGACCAAATTGCTGGCTTGGGAGGGTGGGGTAACTTCTTCCTTACGGAGGCAGGATTCTGGCGATGCAATCAGTACTTTCACAGGAGTTTCATGGATGCACCTACTCCAGCCCTGTAACTTGTGTGGGAGCTGCTTGCGTAAGCACTGTGAGCACATTGTACAAAGTGGGGCTATCAAACTTGCACAAGATTTAGGCAGTAGTGAAAATACTCAATTTGTGCCTTAATCATTTCATTGCTCCCCAGTCTACTTCCACTTTCAAGAGGTCAAAATAGAGCTGATGCCTCTACCTGTGAAACATCAATAAAGTTGCACTTTTTTAGGACATGAAGATGAGAGAAAGGCATAAGTCTGCGCGTTGTCTTCCCTGCTCAGACACTGGCTCTCTCAGACACAGGAACTCACCTACTCCACAAACTTCCTAAGGAAAGTAGAGAAATTTAGAGTATGTTCACTGTTACGAAACTCTAGACGACTTCCACTGGCAACAACCCCACTTAAAGCAGCAGGGCAATACCTGTGAACTCTTCACTTTGGTACATCTTTCCCCTGAAAAATTGAATAGCAGCCCAGAAACTCAACAGAAATCCAAGGTTTCGGAAAGTCAAAGAAATTGAGATAAATATATCCATTAGGTAAAAGGAAACAAGAGTAATTTTTACTTTTGAAACAGCAATTTTTCTTTAAAAGACCTTCATGCTTTTCATAACACACCTTGACCATAGTTTCCAGTTTTTAAATGGAAATTAATGTCCTCCTTACTGTTTAACTTGGCAGACAGTCCAGATTCTGAGTATTCCTTCTGTGTTATTTTGTACTTCCCTGTGACTGTGTAACACCTTGACACAAACATCATCAGCTAGTGGCAGAAACGGGGAAAATACAGCATATCCAGTAACTCAATGAAGGTCCCATCCCAAAACTGGTATCTCTTAATTTACTTTAAAAGAAATTCAGTGGGCCCCAAGTTTCTTGTAAGTTACAGCTAACTATTCCCAAGTATTAATTAATCATGGTATAGGGTTGTTTACTGGTTGTCACTTCAAAATGCTGAGCTTAAATGATATCTGTTACTGACTTTTTTGAAGAATGAAGAAAGGAGGAGGCAGAAACATGAAATGCACCAAACAAGTAGAAACAGCTGCTTTTAAATATTTTTAGCTGGTGTTACTAGTGAAAGCTTGTGGGTGGAGTGACAGTGCTGGCAGATACCGTTTTCAGAAGAGATTTATATAAAGTTGCTTTAGGGCAGAATGCATGAGTATTACCTTTCAAAAACAAAACAGCCCCTCCACCCACAAAAAAAACCCAAAATCTCAACCCTTGGGTGAAAACTATATAAAGCTTCAAATGAGAAGCCACTTGAGCAATGGATTTATCCATGATTCCTTGGATTACTGGTAAGTAATTCGGCTGAATGTTTCTGTTCTAGGGCATTAGTTTTGCATTTTTCTTTGCAAAATGCTGCAGTAAGAAATAGCAGAGACTGAATTACCATAAAAGCAGGTCAATTATTTCAATGGAGATTGTTCAGAAGGAAAGAAATGATGCACAGATTCTCTTAAGCTACACTTGATGATGATGACAGAAAAGTAATGGCTGATAGAAGGCAGTGTGTAGTGTTGGGTGACAGCTTTGCTGCTGACAAACTACAGCGAACATTTGTATAATGCACTGCAAGACTGGCACTTACAGCTGATGGTGGGGGTAGATTCTTAGCTGATGCAACCCTGCTTGTTCCAGAGCTACTCTGTTGTATACCAACTGAGGTATTCAGGATCTAGTCCTGAATGTATTATTTACACTGGGTAAAATAAGGCAAACTACATGTTTTATGTCAGATTTAAAGAGCAAATGCAGATGCAAATGACATTATGCAAATTACTTTCAGGGAATCACAGTCCTCACAGCCCAAGAATCTGTGCAACATATTTGCTCAGTTCACAAATAAAAAGACTCCTCTCCATCATCACCATAAATGGTAGGTATTTAAACTTAGCCATAAAGTCTTTTATGGCTTATCAGCAATAATTAAGATGCAAAAAATGCTGTCCAGTGTTATTACAATGAAATGCTATCACTTTCCATGGAAAAGCACACCTGTAAATCTAAAAAGTATGCATGTAGCCCTTAAAATGGAACCCAGTTAACAGCACCACTGATGAAGCATGAGGAAGAACGGATTCTGGTTCATTCCACTGCACACAATATAAATATATATATATGTGTGTGTGTGTGTGTGCATAAAACATATAATTTTATTATCATTAGAATGATTCTATTCTTATTTCTTCTACATAATATTTTTCCTTTATATATCTCTTACTGCATGACAAAGACATTGTCTTTATCCCAGGCTGTATGGTGATGATGCAAATGGCTTTGCCCAATAAGCCAACGGCAGAGCTGTGAACTGAGCTCTGCTGAGTTACAGTCCATTATTCTATCCACTGGATTCCTAATAAAATATTGCTTTTTTTTTTTGTATGCGAAGTGAATATAACAAGAGGAAACATTTGCCAAGAATAAAGACACTGGTTTTTCCTCATTTCTTTCTAGGACACACCTATGCTTCAAATTCTTCAGTTTGCAAGCACCAAGAAAGCAGGTACCACAAACAGGTACAAGGGGTCTCTGTTGTAAGAGAGGTGAGGCACTAGATAATTCCTTAACATACAAATGCTCACAGGAGAATTTTTTTCTACAGCTTGCTGAAAAATCCAAAATCACAGGACAGAAGAAATGCTGGAAAACCTGACAGGTTCTTTTTTCAGGTGCACCTGTGGTGATAAAAAGAAACTGCCAGAAGCATGCAAAATCCAAAAACACCAAAGGAAGTCTTTAGGAATTAAACACTCTTGCAAAGCAGGAAAAATAGTCAGCCAATAACGGCAATAATTGTTTTGGGTTGACACAGGTACGTTAGCACACCTGGCAACACCCACGCTGCCCTGCCAACCTAAGGAGAAGGAGGGCAATAGCAGCCGAGTTTCTTCCAAGGTCCTGGCTGTGCCAGCTCATGAGGAGATGGCCAGCAGGCAGCAAATTCTGGATCAGCAACAGCCCAGGTGTGTTTGCATCACATGCATAGCCAGGAGCCAGAACAAACACATCAGCTGAACTTTTCCCACAACCCACTCATGCCAAGAAGCTCACAGGGATATGTGCTGGCACAGCTGTTTGCTTGGAGGGACCACTGTGTGCTTTCATACCCGGGGATGGACACTATGTGTCAGTGGGCCAAGATGTGTTCATTAAAGAGTAAGGGAAGAAAGTGCTGACAGCTTCATTTGCCTCTGGATACATCTGTGCTATCCTCAAAATGGTGGACACACAGCTTTCACTGTGAAAGAGTTTATGACAACAGAAACTTGGCAAACAACAGCAGATTCCTGTCCTCAGCAGCCCCTTTACCCGATGGTATGAGGCTAGCAGAGGAGCCCATCTCCTGCCTTTAGCTAACTGAGAATTTCCTGAGGGAATTAACTGAGACATTCACAAAAAGAGATTTCTTACCAAGCTGAGAAAGGCAGCATAGGAGGAAGGAAAAATCACAAAATTTAAGTAGAGTGGCAATAGTGCTGGAGGACAATGTGGTTCCTTGTAGAGAGCTGGCAGAGCTTTGCATATTTCAGCTTTGAGCAGCATCTGACAATGACAAAGCAAAAATGACAAAACCCAAATTATTATCGTCACGCCTGCAGTTTAGGTAGGCAACTAAAACTTTGCCTGTTTCATGCTTAACTGCATTTTCATGAGTCTTTTGGCTTGGCAAAAAAGTCTGGAAATCTTACAAGAACAGACTTTGTTAAAATATTCCAGTCTGTCTGGTTCCAGTTCTGGATGAGAAGAAACATGAAACAAGGAAACTGGAGTGCAGCTTTCAGAACTTTTAAGAAGCTCTGTTATATATTTCATTCTAGCAAGGAACAAAAGGCAGTGGACAGTCTCTGTTACTCATCCTCATGACATGACTAGGCCAGTCAAGAAGCAAGTGAAAGCACATAACTCCTCCCCTACTTCTTGTCCTCTGCTTTAAGTAAATAAGAAGACAGTGAATGAATAAGAAAAAGACACAACTCTCATGCTGGAGGATGTGAGATGTCAGTGGAGGTATAGATCTCATAAACACAGCACTATCTGTAAAGCTGTTCTACCAGTAAGCAAGAACAAATGCTCAACCTTGTGCATGAGCAATAAAACAAAAAATTTAGGACCTGGAGAAGAACCTTACAGGGTAATCAGAGTAATAAAAATACTTTCAAGCTCATCTCAGTTAAAAATAAAATAAAAACTAAAGAAAGAAAGACACTAGACCTAAAACATCTATAGAAGTTCAGAGGAATCAAGGTAAAAGCTTTATGTTATTAGCAGCAGTGTACCCTATCCACGAGAAAAAGAAATATAGATATATTTGTAGGGAGTACTCCTGCTTAAGCTAAGAAAGTCCCCTGTACCTGATGTGTGGAATGGTTTCTACCTTGACACAGAAAACATCCCCAAGGACATTTGCTCTGTCTGGAGGAAAAATGTAATCTTCCTCCTGACCAAATACATATCTAATTCTGAGAGCCACTAAACACTCAAACACCATCTGTGAGCTGTGCATTCATCTGTAACACACCAATTTAGCTGGCAGGCCACTGGGAAACAAGACTCTGAAGTTGCCAAGTTAAAATGGCAATCTAGTAGAAGCTGAAACTCCACCAAGCAAACAGGTGAGGTTTCCAGTGAAGGTTGAAGCAGAAAGCAATGAAGCTTCAAAATAAGAAACAGCCCTGTGCTTTGCAGGGAAGACAAACAAACAAGCAAACAAAAAACCACACACACACACACACACACACAAAAAAAAAAACAAAAAAAACATCACAAAAAGGAAGGGAAAAAACCCAGGCATAGCTTTGATTTTTTCCAACCGGGAGTTAATTGCAGCAGCATCACACTGGAAGTGTGGGGCTGTACAGCTGAAGTCAAACAGCCACCTTCCTTGAGTGAGACTCATGGCTGCTGTGGGTAGAGCAGGCATGAGACGCATTGCACAGGACGGTCCTTCATTTCAGAAAGACCTTTTTACTGACTGGCTGCACAGCAATGAAGCTTCACTTTACACAAACACAGCCACGAGTCAAAGTGGCTTTACTTCTTCAGTTGTATCTGGTTTTCACAGCACCAGGCTGAAACAGAAACTGAATTCCTACATGCTCACATTGTTTCCCTTGCCACAATTAAATTGTATGTGTATGAAGATGCTGGAGTTGGGAAGTCAATTGTTAAACTGAATGCACCATTTGTTTCATGTGCAGATTTATAATATGCACGCACCATAGAAACAGATGAGTATAAAGATGAGGGGAAAAAAGTGAAGCTGTAGCTTCTACATGAAAACACTTCTAAAAGACCATTAATGTTATTCCAGTCAGACCTCTAGAAGCTTCTCTATGACCTGACAAAAATGGCCTTTCCTTTTACATAACAAATTTTACAAGGAATAACTAAGCAGGTGAAACAGACGGAGTCTGGGGAAACAATGGGATGTGTACTTACAACAATATTGACAGTGGGAATTAATTTTTTACTTTATATTAATTATCTTTTTTCAGTTAGTATTATTTTGTGCACCAGTGTGTCCATGCGCAGAAGAGTTTGACAGAGGAATAGCAATTCATGAAGAGAGTGAGGTATGATGTGATCCAGGTAATGCCAATTAGAATGCAGCTAAAAATAAATCCTTGCAAATTTAAACATGATCTGATAAGGCAATTCATGAAACCAAAAAGAAAGTGTAATACATTGAAAAAGAAATGTCACAAACAGAAAATGTCTTGAAATATTTAGAGCATTTGCAATGTGTACTTTGTCCAAATATAGCTATAATTAACCATTTTGGAAGAACTCTTCCTCAGGGTTTTGATGAAAGAGAACTATCTCAGGTTTGAGCAGATAACTGATGTTATAATACTGCATTTAAAAAAAGTATTTTTGCTTTAATAAAGCATGTTTTGTGAAAGAAAAAAACAACTATGCTAGGCCAACTTAAGTAAATCTTTAAAAACCATAGGAAAAAAAAGGAAGAGAAGGGTAGGGAAGAAAGGAAGACAGTTATGTGCATATGAAGAAAGCACTATGATACTATTATGTTTAAAACACCATTAAGCAGTTACCAAGATACGAAAACTTAGATACTGTACAGATATCGTAAATTCAATTACATTATGAAAATATACAGCTATAGGAAATGTTAAACTGAAATATTTTTAAAAGATCTTTATAAACACCACTGAAATTATGGTGGAAATTATCCACACAATTTAGTCAAACAAAATGCATCACATAATAACAGTATTAACTTTTTCTTTTCAGTTTAATGCCGTGTTATTATATTTAGCTGCCTATTTTAGAAAGTAATTTGTGTTGATGGCTCTGGAGAAAAAACAAGCATTAAAGAACTAATTTAATTCCTTCTGAGCTATGTTCAATTCAAAAATATTTCTTTCAGAATGTCCCAGTACTGCAGAATCTGACCAGAAATCCACCTTGAACTATGTGCACTTTGACTAACACTTTCCCCAAGGCAAAATGATCCTGCATTCAGCCGGGTTTTATCCCGGTCTTCTAAAGGACTTACACAGAATGTACCTGATATAACTGGACCAGCATGTCAACCATGATAGAAATTATGATCAAGACATGGAGGATACATAATGAGAACCTTATCTATTTTACAGTGGACTGTTATTGGTAGAGGAGTACCTTTAGGGGGTTGTTTATAGAAATCAAGTCTCCCAAGAAAGAAAGAAAGAAAGAAAGAGAAGAAAGAGAAGAAAGGAAAGAAAAACTGTGTAATTTCTTGTGCAGTGCTCTCCTTCTCGCTTGTTATACTATATGACATAATGAATACTATCTGTGTTTAAGGTGTTCAAGTAGTGTTATAACAGACTGCCTAGCTGCCTTCAGAAAGAAATTTCACAAATTTTCTTTCAGCTTGAAGACATGGCTTTATTCTTCTGATTCCACAGTATAAAATGGAAATTAAAAAATTGCCACAGCTTGCTTCTCAAAAATCAATGTGTGATTGCTAACTGCACTGGGAGTCTGAGGGATATCCCCTTATCAGAGACAATCTCTAGATAACGTACTTTCCTCTGTTGCTTATAGCTTCATGTAAGACACAGCAAGACAAATGCAGACTTCCTTTTCTGTTGGTGTCATCTATTGATCCAGTGAAATGCTCTTCATCTGAAATTTCTTTCCCAAAGGGGACATTTTCTATGACAAGAAAACCTTTCTGCCCGATGCTAAGAAATCTTGAAACTTCCTGCTAATTACTGCATAGCACCATGGTAATACATAGCTCTAAGAGTGGAAAAAAAATATAAGCTCAAATGAGACAGGAGCCATCCTTTTGCTGATAAAAATGTTGCCTTGCGATACTGAAAGTGTATAACAAAAAAGTGTAGTATAATAAACTCATTATATGTTTTCTGTGTGCTCTAGATAAAAATGTGCTCTGGGTTTGTGTTTTTCTTTGGGAGCATTTCCTCTCAGACACATTCAAAACTGCTACCCCAGGTGTGACTAAATGACCTCCAGAATGAGCCAAAACACAAAACAGCATCGCAGTGAGAAACACCAGTATCAGAGAATAATGAGAAGCAGAGGGGTAGGTAAAGTATATTAGGGTCCAGAAAGGAGACTATGCCTACAAACAAGTCCCTGCGAAAAACACAATCTTTTGTGCTTCTGCACTGCCTGGGTTTTCTCTCCTACCTATTGTAGCAACCTGGCCTAAGACATCAGCACCCTCACAGAAAACTTTATCTACTGAGAGAGCAGAAACTGAAGATGTAGAAAAGTCACATTCCTTTAAAAATAAAAATTTACTTTTAAAATACATAGCTCATCAACATCCATATAAACCTTTGCAGTTTCAAAGAGCTTTTGGTATGGCTTCTAAGGAATTGCAATTTCATCATACTGAAAAATAACAGAATGAAGCATAAATAATTTAAAAAAAAATATTTCATTGGCAGTAGAATATTTTGGACTTATCACCCCTAACCAAAAAAAAGTTTTGCTGAAGAGTAAAGAAGGGGCACATACTTTTTAAAGATGGCAATAAATGTGTTCCTTCAGTTCAAATATAAAGAAGAACTACGCTACTCATCCACACACTGTTTCTAAAAAGTGACCATCTAAGAGAGATTTGCTTGTAACATTCCACCCACACAATAAGGATTTCCAGGAATAGGAGAACTGACTTTCTAGTATGTCGCACCTCAGCATTTCTCTCTGCGGGGGCAATAACTGAGGTACTTCTCTACTTTTCCCATCCTGCTAAAATTGCCCAGCAGTTTCAGAAGTTGCTAGCGGTATAGTGACAGGAAGCCTTACTGCATGTACCTTGCCTTCCTAAAAAAACATGTCTAAGAAATAAACCCCAATGTTCAGGAGCCATTAGACCAAAGCTTCCAAACCATAAGAATAATGCATTTGGGCAGAACAAAATCCTTGTTATTTTGCTGTCTCTGATAAATGATAGCTGGCAGATATTGAACTTACAATGCAAATAACTTCTCTGTTTCTTTGGTTTTTTTTTCTCGTGTATAATTTTCTGCATGTGTATTTGTAAATAATACAGTTTGTTGAAATCTTTTTTTAAACTCACAGAAAATATTTTAAATGTCTTTCTATAAAGATATGATTCTGCTTTTCTTGGAAGCTTTAGATTTTTCAGAAAATCAAGAACTCCAAAAAAAAAGAACTCCAAATACCTGAAAGAAACAACTGCAGTTTTTCAAAGAGCCAGGTTCACCCAAACAATAAAAGCAAGAAACAAATAACCTTCAAGAGGCACTACAGAGGTGAATCTGAATTTACACTTTAGGGTTCCCTTATTCTACTGAAAGACTGAGTTACTGGAGGGGCGGGGAGGGAGGGCAGTCAGTTTGCCAATCAGCCTTAACAGTTACTAATTTTTGACCTTTCTATCTACAGTAAAGACATACACAGTATCCTAGAGGAGAAAATCCCATTATCTTAGACTCATAAGGTGAAAACTTGTCTGAATGCAGACAAGATTTCACTGGCTTGCAGTAGTAGACTGTGCTTCTTTGAATCGATGCAATTGATAACTCATTCAAACAGAAGCACCCACAAAATAGTCAGATATTCCCCCACCTGGACAAACCTGCCCTTGTTAAAACTCAGTGTGACGGACTAACAGCACTACTGGATCTGATGTTCCTTCCCTCTCCAGCAGTTTCTTGTTTAGTAGATGCTTGTCGGTACTTCCTTCCTATCTAGAGCTTGTTGTTTAATTGCAAACCCTAATAATCCGATATGTTTACACAGTATTAATTTTGTTTAGCTAGGGAGCCTCCTCACCTTCCTGTGGGTTCCCATAAGTGTGGTAGCAGCATATGGATGAAAAAGCCTCAAGAAGTCAGACAGAACAGTCAGGGTGAGGTTTCCAAAGATAGCAAAGGAGTTCAGCTGCTGAAATGCAACTAGAAGGAACACTGTGGTTACAGGACAGAGACTACTTTGAAAACCTCTGCCTCAGTTCAGAAAGTAATGCTCTCTTTCAGGCTCTCAGTATTTTATAGCCTCTTTTTCTTGCTTAATATGTAGCTTTAATAATCTTTATTTCCTTAAGAATCAACCTAAAACTTACTCGATCTACAATGCATCAGAACTTACACTTCTGTTAAAACTTTAGTTTACAATTCTCCTAGTTTCTTTTTGGTGATATTTTAGCTGCACAAGCTTAAAATTTTGTTAACACACTGTGTTATTTTTTAATTTTAATTCTGTTTTAACCTGAAGGCAAATTGGTTCACAGGTTGTATTTGATGTTATTATTTCAGCTTAAAGACTTCAAATCATTACAAAAAAAGAAAGAGATTTTGGTAGTTTAGTTGTCTGACCTTTTTTATCTGCTTTGCAAATATTTTTTCCTTGCTGGGCTCAAAGATTGAACATAAAATTTACAAAGACAATGCCTTTTGCCAGTGAACCTTCTGCTACATTTTTCGAGGCACTCAGCAGATTCCAGCAGTAGGTTTCTAGACACAAAAGACAAATACAACCACTCCATGATTTAGGTTGACTTTCTGTTTGTGGGTCATGAGACTCACTGCTGAGAGTGTCAGAAGTTGGCTGTGGCATTTAATGAAGGTCGTCAGCAACTGTATATTTCACATAGCAAAAGAAAGTGTGTTCTCTGGCTTTGGTTTTAGGGTGTGAGTTGGTGGTTTTTTCCCCTTCCTTCTTTTGGGGCTTTGATTGGAATCTGGGACTGGAATTAGTGGATAAACTCAGTTACTGCAAAAGAATAAAATTAAAAGTATGGAACAAGCTGGTGCTTTGAAAAGTGTTGATTTGCATAGGTTTCGTTTTTTTCAGAGACATAATTTAACATTCAAAATAAGTATTAAATTTCCCTTCAATTTGGAAGTTAATAGTCATTCATGAAATTAGGAACAATAATCATACTATATTATACCCTTTCTCATGTATGTCTCAGGAGGACTGTGACTTGTCGTAGCATGAAGGAACCTGGAAAAATGATTGCTTGCTGCTTTAAGCATAAGATGCATAGCTAAGATGCTCATTAATGAGGCAAAGGAAAATTAATTGACATGTCTAATAGTTCTTTTAACATAGCCTCTAAGCCTTGATGTGTCAATTGTCAAATTACCCTTGACGATCTTTCTTTCTTTTTCTCAGTGATCTTTTTTCAAATTCCTAGAAGAGAGAAATAACTTTCCTTTCCTTGGCCTCTTTCAGCGTACTTGCTGGACAAGGGCGTTGTTATACCTTCAGAAAAATTAGATGCATCAGCTCAGCTGCCTTTGCCTCTCTCCAGATCAGGTCTAACCTCCTGGACTGCAGTACTCCAGCTTTGTGACTGCTCTGTGTTAATGATGCATCTTTCCTAGGGCGTGTGGTGGTAAAAAATGGATGATGGCAGAGCAGTGGATGTGGTC
>NW_010202266.1:0-5437 GCF_000695765.1 Mesitornis unicolor
CCTAGAGGGATGGGAGGCCTCCCGATTCTCCACAATTTGAGTTCCATTTTGTCAAATGAAAGTTAAAGGAGCCAGAGATTAAACTGCTTTTAGAAAGGGGAGTTGGGTTCTTTCGCAATCTTTGTCCTTTACATCGCCATGGAAGAGCATTTGCAAAGATTAAAATAAGGCACTGGAAGCTCATTTCCACCATTGACCTCCCCATGGAGAGAGGGGTTTCTCCAGGTGCCTTTGACATGGAGAAAGGGATGGTAAAGCTGTGGCTGCAGTCACGGGAACCCTTCAAGTAGTTCAAGAGGTTTTCCTCCACTGGTGCTGTTGTGTAATTAAAGTGGGTCTGTACTAATTAGGGGGCTTCTGGACAATGCAAGTTTCCAATGGCTCCAATCTGTCCCCAGGCAGCACCCCAACAAGGTCACTCGTGTCTGAGATGAGGGACGGTGGTCGTCACTCCCAGCTATGGAGAACCACGGCCGGTCTCCTGCCTAAAGCCAGGCTTGGTGTGCAATGCCCCCCACACCAGAGAGAAGGGCCTAGTTGTACAGCATCCCAAGCCTAAAATTAGTGCTGAAACAGCAATCAGAGCCTACCAAAAAAGGCATTTCTGAAGGTAGAAAAAGACTGCTAGAGTTGCCCTTGACACTACAGGGCAACTTCAAACACTTTAAACTGAAGCTGCAGCCCACTTACCACAGCCTCCTGTGGGAAACATCTCCTCAAAAAGTATAAAACTCCGTAGTAGAACAGTATCCAAAATTTCAGAGATGACTGCATTAGCTCACTTTATTCATTCTTGTAACATACTTCAAACTTTGATGCGGAGTTCTGCTAACTAATACCTAGTCAACGACAAAAACCCCTAAGTCAATCTGTGAGGACTAAACAGTTTCATAATCTTCAAAATAAGTTCTTGAATTTTTTATAGTATTTGATAGCAGCTTTTTATTGGTTACAAAACCTAAGCCCATATACAAAATTAGGAACACATTTAGATGCCTCTTTGAAAGAACGTTTTAGTCTATTTTAACTGATAGTTTAAAAAAATAATAAAAACAATGCAATTTTAAACACTGTTCTGAAAACGTAAAAGTGCAGCAATATACTTTGTTTCCTTTATTAACTATGAAATGGTGCAATCCCAATCAAAAGCTGATAAGGTCACAACAGAAAGAACTGAGCAAACGCTTTGTCCTGCCTTACCCAGTTCTCCGATGTTCACTTTTAATGTAATGCATTGAGTGCAAGAAAAGGATCAAATCTTCACAGTAGTGGAAAACGGTTGTTTCGGTATCAATTTGTAGGGAATCTCGAGGATAAGAGTGAGTGCAGGCCGAACAGGGAATCCGTCAGTCTCTGTGGCATACAGGGAGACTAAATTGAATTAGAAGGGGGAAATATTTGTTCATGATAACATCTGCTGGAACTCTAATTTCACGAAAACTTTGTGACCTTACCTAACTTTGACTTTTTATTGTTTAGTTTTTTAGCGAACACCACACAGTTTCAAGATTTTAGACTATAGTGTGTGAATAGGATGCAGTTACCATATGAAGCTTCAACTCAACTTTTGGGAAAAGAAAAAAGGCACAATGAACTTCAACTCAATTTTATGTGCACAAGAGTTGAAAAATCTGAGCCACCTTAAAGAGAAATTGATTCTAAAATTTATAAAACCTATAAATAATCAGAGGCCAAACCACTATATTAAAACAGATTATCTAGCAAGTAAAAATCTTGCAGTTTAAACATACGCTTGTATCCAGTTGAGATACAAGACACCTCACTCTTTAAAGTGGCTCCACCTTGGCAGATATATATTTAATGAATGCACACCTGCTATGCGTTGTTCATCAGTGGAAAAACAGCTGATCCACAAAGCTCTGATGGCATCTGTCCTTATCTTCATCACAGTAAATACAACCCACATCCAATAACTAAATTAGTTTAGATTTTTCTATCCCTTCACATCAATGCATTGGGAAATTACACCCAGTAAACAACAGCAACAAAACCAGTTTGTGTGACAGCTTACAGAATTTCAAAATTATCCATCTTCACCCCAGCAATACCAAAATCCCTTTGAAAACGACTGGGTCAGACGATTTTCCAAAAGCAATGACCTCACAGACCTTATGTAAAGTTATTTAATGTGCGCTGCACATCAGGTTTCTGCTGAGTAACGGCAGCTTCCATACAGCCTCACACATCAACCAGTTTGTAACTTTTTTAATCGTATGGATAAGATTTGAGACTAATTTCTGAATTACTCTTCCAATACTCCAAGAATGAAGCTTTTATGACGCTTCTAAGTAGTTGCTGGTTTGTTGCCAACCACATCATAAGCACTGGTTACTAAGTAAAAAATAGTTTAAGACTAAATTACAGTAAACATGAAAGCTCCACAGTTTAAACCCAATATAAATCAACCATATCCAATTATCAATTTAAAACAAAATATATTGACTACTGAAAGTTGAAAGCAAGATTCTTTTTAACTAATACATTTTTGGACAGAATTTTTTTTTTCCTACAGTCTGGCACTCTTGCTTTCAGCTTAAACAGAAGTTCAAGTCCATAACAGGTTGTAGCTCAGGTAAAATACCATGCACAGCATTTGATTACTTCAAAACAGCAGGAACACACAGGCTGAAGTGAGTGGTCAAATAGGGCTCGCTGTTCTCAAAAATTAGGTATAATGGCAAAAGCTTTACCAGTCCAAATCTACAGTTCATTCTCCAACCCTGGTTTCTGAGGCAGTTAATGAACACACATCAATTACCGATAGCTGAAGTAGTTTTTTTTTGTTTTAAACTTAAGCATTTAATCAATTGCCAAGTGTTTTTTTTAAGTTACTTTTATTTCAGTTTCACCAATGAAAATCATTTGGCTTGCATTTTTAAATCTATTCTTCCACATAAAGTATATGAAAATATGTTTGTGGAGGACGATGATGGAGGCTCAGAGCAAACTGGGCCTCTGTAAAGTCTTCCAAAATGTATGCATCATACCAAAGTGTCTTGATCCACAGCGCACCATTTTCCAAAGAAGCTACTTTTCCGTGGAAAGCCAATGTGCCACCACTATGGAATATTCTTAACAAAACTGCAGATTGCGGTTGTCAGCATGTGGCACCAGGAAAAAGGCAAAAAAGGTAGTTGGGACTGTTAAAAAGAATTCTGAAACAGTTTAGGAGATCATGCATATGCATTTACAGTCCATGTGATAGTGACGTTTGGCAACTGCAAAGTGACCGATACATGGCTTGCTTTAGAAGCATCAAAACGAGGAGGCGTGTGTGTCTTGGAGCCTTTTGTTTCTTCACTTGGTAGCCATCTGGTGGTGCTTCATACTGGTGTGGGACAGAGAAGCTGCACTTTTTTGAACTTAAAAATTAAATTCTTTCGTTTGAAGGTTGGCCGTGGGATCAAAGTTGTAAGTACCTCCTTGAGTGGCTTCAGGAATGAGACTGGGATCTTCATCGATCTGTAAGGTAAAACAAAAATACATGAGAAGCCAACTCCCTGCAAAATTAGGTACATGTAGAAGAGATTCACAAATGTTCATATTTTCTTTTTTCAAACATTACTGCAATAAGATTAAATAATTTTTTAACATTCATTTCCTCATATATGTTTAAAAAGAACAACTCTGTTCTAATACCATTAGGGAAACAGAAAACTAAAATGGTTACAGACGGGGTTGCTGCTTGGTCAAAGCAGTTGCTATTTTAGCTGTGCGATTTCATTTTCAATGCCCATTTTTAGTACTTCTGGAGTCGGCTAATCACTAGTTGTGAATTCCAAAATTAGTTCTGTACTTTCTCCCATTTTCTTTCAACATGAAAATATTTTTTATCGGCAGCTGATAGAAATCCTTCTACAAAGCTTAAAAGAGTACACAGTATCTTCTATCAGAATCTGAAGGATTCAGAACTAACTTATTTCAGAGCAGTTTTATATAGTTCTCATAAGTGCAATCTGAATTTTTTTTTAAACCCAAAGTACTGCATTACTGTATGGATACAGAATGAAAGGCATCAGTACCCAACATCACCCAGCTTCCTCAGAGCTGTTAGAATTTAGGTATTTACTGCTTTTAGGAACAGCAAATACATGGTCAGCAGCCTCATTACTCATTACTCCCCATCTTCCTCCAAACCAGCAGCTGCATCTCTTCTCTGAGCTCATCACCTCCACAAACCATCCTGCAGGAACCATACGCCTCGTTCCAAACCGTTCATCATTCTGAAGCAGGTAAGAGCCCTTGTGTGGGGGGTTAAATAGCTGAGATCTGGCTTTGGAATAGTGCGGATTGCAGAACTGACACCTATAATTTTTGTTTTTCTCTACTTTGGGTGACAGTACCTAAACTGGAGGAAAGTAAGGCCTTCAGTGACAGGAACAATTCTCAGGAGAAAGCGTGGGGCACGTCATACCCAAATGAAGATCGAATCTGGTTTCAGAATGCTTTGCAAAATGTTTGTGAGTTGATAAATTAGAGCTCCTGCCTTCTGCGGGGGTACTACAAAGTAACGTTACCTGAGTTCACATGCTTTTAACACAATAAACTATTAGTGCTGGCCCTGAAGTACACACCTGTGCACTTTACAGGGCTCAGCAGAGGAGCAGATGGGGTTAACAATGAAGGGATATATAGAAGCCAGCAACATCTCATGAGAATACAGATGATCCTGAAGTGTCAGGAGGCAGGAATACTCCTGGGCAGTCAATCTTAACACTGCCAAGCAGGCTAACATAACCAGTCTCTTGTCTCCCGAGAGCAATTTGGATTTTTTTTTCCCACCAGTCCTCAAATGACAAGGGTTATTTTCCTATTTATAGTTACTGCCTGAAAATTTGTCTGGTTTTATGCTTTAACTCCAATCTCCTAATCATGGAATTTCTACAATTTTGAGTTTCCAAAGTCCCAGAAAACACAGTAACAGTATAAACAATAATCTGAAGTAAAGTCTTGCTCCTAAGTAAAGGAGGTAAATTCAGCAAATCAGGCAAAGATTAAATTGTGTCAGTTTACGCAAAAAGTAAATGCACAAAAGGGAGTACTATCCTCTAACTAACTAACTAACTAAAGGGATATTCTTCCAGCCACACCAACTAGACTGTGCTACTCAGCTAGCTACTGAAGTCTCAGAGCTGCTCTGGAGACTATTAGACACTACTAACAGAATCATTAGCAGCATAGGGAATTCTTCATGTATTTTAACTTCTGGTGATGAACTTTGCAATCACACGATGGGCCCATGAATTGAAAATTATTAAGTCACAGAATCACAGAACGTTAGGAGTTGGAAGGGACCTCAAAAGATCATCCAGTCCAACCCCCTGCCAGAGCAGGATCACCTAGACTAGGTCACACAGGAGCGTGTCCAGGTGGGTCTTGAAAGTGTCCAGAGGAGAGTCCACAACCTCTCTGGGCA
>NW_010202267.1:0-8446 GCF_000695765.1 Mesitornis unicolor
TATATATATATATATCTAATACATTTTTATCTAATATTTATTTTCCAGATAAGATAACTTTTTATTTTAAAGTCCACTACATGATGCATTTTTTACTTATAATTGGTCAGAGGAATAAATATAATTAAATACACTGTTAGGACAACGACAAGTTCAGTTGACTGTGGGCTGTTATGGCATTAAATAAATCAAAAATATATCTGAAATTGTTTTAAACTGGGCAAAAGTATGTTCAACTCCAACAATAGAGATTCATAATATTTTTTTTACAGTACTCATTATGCTTGCATATGTTTAAGCTTAAATTCATAAATACAGGATTTTTAACAAATTAGCCTTGATGAGGGGAAGAAAAGATTTCTTTATGTCATTTTTCTGTTGCTCCTGATTTTGGGTTGGATTAAAATAAACATAGAAGCTATGTATGCAAAAAAAAACCCAACCCATTCTTGCTTTATACTTCTCAGCACTTCATAGATCATCAGTGAAAATTAGTCTTACACATAGGTCATACACACCTCCACTCCTACTTTTATATATAAGTAGACTTTATTTGAGGCTTTCTCTCTAGTGTTAATTTAACTAATTGTGAAGAGAGGTTATTTGCTGCTTCTTAGTCCCCGGTCACTAGGATAAGCTGGTCTGAGTTTGCTTAGCATAAGACAACTAATGAAATATCTTCAATTTTTTATTACAGTTGATCAAGGAATTTACAGTTTCTTCTATTTGTGAAGTCATTCTGCAGGGTTTGACACTGTTTGGTCCAGAGAAAAATTCATGGATGGATTGGATAAAAAAAGACTTGAAACTAAAAAAGGTACTTACAATCACAGAACCATGGCTCGTTCTTATCACTTTGGAAATTATCTGGAATCTTATCACTGCTGTGAATTCTGAAGACAAAAAAGCCACCATATGGCTGCATGAAATTGTAAATGTTGATTTATTTCTCTTACTGTAGGCAATGGAATATTCATAAAAATGAAGAAGGAACAAAACCCCACTTTCATCTATCAATGGGCATCCCATGCCTTAATGGATATTGTTAAAAATTGTGCAACTCCTTCATTTTCTACACCATGCTGAAGAAGTCTTTCTCTTCACTAAAGAAAAAATATATGATCCTTCATTTTGGCAGAACTATCATATTTACAGTCCACTGTGTTGTTTCTTGAATTGAATTTCTATGTCTTTCTATTCTACACTATTAAAATCTGACATGTTTTATTTGTCAGGATGAACTGAGCACTTAGTCATATTCTTTCGAAGTTATTGTTTATCATATCCTAATACATTCTGGAAAATGTCTCCATTTTGCATTCAAAAATACTGTTTGTCCTGAAAAAATCTCCAATATCTGTTACTTTCATCAATGCAGTACTAGAGTAAAGTATTTTTGCACAAATATATTTTTGAGTTTGTTTTCTTTTTGACAGCTCTGTACCTGTGGAATATCAAATGCAGATGTGTCTTTGCTTTGTAACTAAAAAGGATCCTATAAGATTAATTTTCCCTTTCTTGTTTTGTGTAAAAGTTGATTAAGATGTCATTAGTGGCCATAAGAGGTTGCTGAACCTCTTGAAATACCCTGAAAACTAGATCAGTAACATATTATTCAAATGAATATTTGTTTAAAACTGTTTGTTTTAACTGGGTAACAGTAAAAGTATTATATCTATGATCCACTAGCAGAAATTCTCTCATAATTTCAAATATTTTTATATGTTTTCAAGTTAGTGTTTTTAATTCTGCTACATTATGTTCAAAACTCTGGACAACAACTACTTTCCATATGAAAGCTACATCATACACAGGTCATGCCCAGAGACACACACTTCGAAAATTCTGCCTTGCAGAATTGCATGAAGCCTTGCACTTCTAGGTGAAGAATCGGTTGCACATAAACTGATGGGTTTTCATTCTCACAATCAAGAAAAAAGATGTGCCAATGTAGAATATGCAGCAATAGCAACTTCTAGCTTGTATGTCATCAGCATGACAGAGGGGAAAATACGGTTAATTGCACAGATCTCTTGAGTTGTTCACAGATAAAAATCACATTTTGAATCAATCATTCAGTAATTGCTTATACTTTTTCTTTGAAGCTATAATATGGCCATGCTGCAGGTGAAAGAAATGCAGAACAATGATTTGCATATCTGGTTGTGAAACTGAAAAAGTTTTAAGCAGAATTAGGAAACCCATACACTAAATGGTATTCCCTACTCCTCCCCTGGAAACATTGCCACCAGGGATGAGGAAAAGGCGGAGGTGCTTAATGCCTTCTTTGCCTTAGTCTTTAATAGTCAGACCACCTATCCTCAAGGTATTCAGGTCCCTGAGCTGAAAGACAGAGATGGAGAGATGAATAAACCCCCCATAATCCAGGAGGAAGCAGTTAAAGACATGCTATGCCACCTGGACGCTCACAAGTCTATGGAGCCGGATGGGAATCACACAAGGGTATTGAGGCAGCTGGCAGAAGAGCATGGCAAATCACTCTCCATCATTTATCAGCACTCCTGGTTAACTGGGGAGGTCCCAGGTGACTGGAAGCATGCCAATGTGGCGCCCAGTTACAAGAAGGGCCAGAAGGAGGATCTGGGTAGCTACAGGCCTGTCAGCCTGTCCTCAGTAGCACAGAAGATTACAGAGAGGTTCATCTTGAGTGTGCTCACACAGCACAAGCAGGACAATCAGGGGATCATGCCCAGTCAACATGGGGTCATGAAAGGCAGGTCCTGCCTGACCAACCTGATCTTCTTATATGATCTCATGATCTACCTAGTGAATGAAGGAAAGGTTCTGGATGTTGTTTACCTGGACTTTAGTAAGGCCTTTGACACAGTCTCCTGCAGCATTCTCCTAGAGCAGCTGACGGCTCATGGCTTGGACACGTTTTCTCTTCAGTGGGTAGAAAACTGGCTGGATGGCCGAGCACAAAGAGTTGTGGTGAACAGAACAAAATCCAGTTGGTGGCCAGTCACAAGTGGTGTTCCACAGGGGTCAGTTTTAGAGACAGTTCTGTTTAACATCTTTATCAATGATCTGCATGAGGGGATTGAGTGCTCTCCTCAGTAAGTTTGCAGATGACACCAAACTGGGTGAGAGTGTTGATCTGCCTGAGGGTAGGAAGGTTCTGCAGAGAGACCTGGACAGGCTGGATTGATGGGCTGAGGTCAATTGTATGAGGTTCAACAAGGCCAAGTGCTAGGTTCTGCATTTTGATCACAGTAACCCCATGCAACGCTACAGACTTGGGGAAGAGTGGCCACATCTAAAATCCTGTGTCCAGTTTTTGGCTTCTCACTCCAAGAAGGAAATTGAGGCACTGGAGAATGTCCAGAGAAGAGCAATGAAGCTGGTGAAGGTTCTGGAGAACAAGCCTTGTAAGGAGTAGCTAAGAGAATTGGGGTTGTTTAGTTTGGAGAAGAGGAGGCTGAGAGGAGACCTTATCACTCTCCACAACTACCTAGAAAAAGATTGTAGAAAGGTGGGTGTTGGTTTCTTCTTCCATGTAACTATTGATAGGAGAAGAGGAAATTACCTCAAGTTGCACCAGGGGAGGTTTAGATTGGATATTAGGAAAAATTCTGTTACTGAGAGAGTGGTCAAACACTGGAACAGGCTTCCCAGGAAGGTGATGGAGTCACCATCCCTAGAGGTGTTTAAAAAATGTGTAGATGTGGCTCTTCAGGACATGGTTTGGTGGGGATGGTGATACTGGGTTGACAGTTGGACTTGATGATCTTAGCAATCTCTTCTGACCTTAATGATTCTATGATTCTAAGGGGCAACAGGTACAAACTGGAACTCAGGAAGTTCCATCCGAACATGAGGAAAGATTTCTTTACATTGACAGTAATAAAGCACTGTAACAGGTTGCCCAGATAGGTTTTGGTGAATATCTCTTCTCTGGAGATATTCAAAGCCTGCCTGGATGCTATCCCATGCATCCTGCTGTACGTGAATCCTCTTTGGCAGGAAAGTTGGACTAGGTGATCTGCAGAGGTCCCTTCCAACTCCTACCATTTTGTGTTTCTTTGAAAAGATATGAATTCTTGTCCATGAATGACATTGTTATCAAAGAGTACTGATAAGATTTGTGGGTCACGGAAGTTATCTTCCTTGAAAACATAATAAACTGTTACAAATACTCTGCTAATAATGTTAGCATTGGTGTTTTACCTTTTTAAAAATCTAATAAAGGAAGCAAAAAAACGTAGTTGAACTGTAACTCCAGAGAAATTGTTGCACGTTAATCACAAGGAAACCCTAATTTTACCAAGGGCTTCACTGAAAAGTTACCAGCCTTTGCTGTTTATTAAGTTTTGAGAACTTGGTGAAGAAGTCTCATTAGAATCCATATAATGAATCATATGCCTTATATGACTGCACTTTCATTTACTATCCCTCAAAAGATTACTGTTGAATGAAGGTATAATCTGACAGTATCTCCAGTCTAATCAGAAATGGGAAAAGTCTGAAACAGAACCCTATTTTTGAGTTTAGTCTAAATCTCTCAAACTCATTTATGAGCTCAGGAAGGTAAAGCTCATTCTCAGAAGGGAGACTGCATCTATCTGCTGCATTCATGTGTAGACAAATTTTCTTTCATTTCACTCTGAAGAAATGAAGTGCACAAGCATGTCAATGAAACTGTACTAATAGGGCTGGGGACAAACAAATTATATTAGGTTATGTTGAGCTCTGTGGTGATGCTGCTGGCCTAAGTCCTTTCCTGGTAGCTCAGAACACAAGTGCAGCAAATATTTCATTGCACAAAATATAAGGAGTGAGAATAACTTGGCTTTTTCTTAAAAATGATGAGACCAAATGTCTTACCATGGTTTTGAAAATTATTCTTAGTCTGGATTTAGACAGTTCTTAAAATTCTACACTTAATCACAAATGTCCCTTCCTGCAGTCCATTTGGTTAGCGCATACTTAAGATAATAGCCATGCACTATTGCCTGCCATGTCTATTTCCTGATACCAATAATAACCCCTATACACCAGTGTGGTTACTAGCTATTCTCTGAGCAAAGAAGTATTCTTGATAAGTACCTTCCACCAGCTATTTTCCACATATAGCTTTAACAGAGGTGGTAATACAGAGCTCTGCTGGTTCTTCTAATAGCTCTATATACCTGACTTTATAAGAACCAGAACAAAAGTTTCTCCATTAAAGCAGCTTTGAAACTTCTAAGACAGGTGTATCTCAAGATTATTGTATTGAAGCTAAGCAGCTTACCCTGGATTTGTGAATAAATTAATTTATTTGAATTTTTTAGAATTTTGAGAGTAACAGATGCTTGTTTGAATGAGCCAAAACTCTGAATCTCTTACAATAGCATGCTGAGTAAAATGCAATCCCTTGACTGCAAATTTTGTTTCATAAAGTGGCCAGTTGGCAAAGGAGAAGGAAATAATGAAACGGAATGATGACAAGTGAGGAAAAAAATTCCATCTGATTCCAGTTACAACTGATGAACTTAGAAAGCATTTGGCTTTGATAGCAGGCGTTTGACAGCTATATCTTAGTTTGCTTGCATTGAAATATACTTTCTTTGTCAAATGCTGTAGTACTATGTTTCCTCAGATGAAAAGATCTTTTCAGAGGACATGTATAATTCTTCTGATTTGAAGAACCTTTAGGGGTGCTGCCAGATAAGATAATATTTACGGCGTTAAGGAAATTTACAGTATCTATAGACAAAGCATGTAACTGCACTGGTTGCTGCTTCTCTGTATCTAATAATTGAGCTGTTAAAGTTTGATCAAATGTCTGTTGAAGAAAACATGCAATGCAGCAATGCTGCTGTCAATAGTATTGTGTACTGTACATAACCTACAGGAAAAAAATGTATTTTCCAATGCAAATCAATCTAAACATGACATCATTGTTCATATCAGTTTTACTTAGTGCTTAACTACCTTTGTGAATAACATGGCCTATGACATTCATACAAACTACCTTTCTCATTATTTACATGAATTTAGATACTAGTCCTACCAAATCCTATTTCTGTACATATAATTTTTGATCTGTTTGAGCCCTTGCATGATAAAGGTCTTATGCCTGAGGATATGATGAGTCTTACCTTTAATACTGAGCCAGGACCCAAGGATATTAAACAAAAAACATGACTGCAATACTCAGTAAATCTTTCAAAGACAGCTACTACTCCTGATGACTTTACAAGATATCAATTCCAAACAGGCACAGGGGAGATGTTAGAAGGAGTATGAATTGTATTCATTAATCACTGCTTCTTTGTTCTTTTTAACATTGATGTCATATTTAAATTTAAGTTAATTAGCTGAATTCATGGACCTTTCATGTATTTGAACTCAAGTCATTATAAGGATTTTTTTTATATACTACATATATTTATTTGTAGAATTCATTGCCTCTGGAAGTTATACAGTTCAGAACTACAAGTGAGTTCAAAATGATATCAGAAAATCCACATAATAAACATTCTCTACAGTTCTCTACTGACTATTAAAGATACTAGTCCATTTACAGATCAAGATGACTTCCACCAGGGATAGCAAATCAAAGGAAAGATCACATTAAACATATGCTGCTCAAAAGAATTGTTCCCCAAGAATCCACTAATGACTACAGTTAGAGACACGTTATAAGACAAGCTAGACCTTTGATCTTGTTATGGTTAATGCTGTCTTCATTTAGGGTTCATGGCAAACCCAATTAAAACAAGGAGGCAGTGACTCAGAGTAACAAGCAACAACCTCTTCCTTGCTAATCTTAAGTATACTATGCTGTATGGTATGCTTGATAACTTCAAGATTCCTCGGTGCTAGTATCTGATACTAGAAGTTATTCTGGGTGAGAAGAGTTCTTTTGTCTGAGTCATCATACATAAGGAAAAAGTTTCACAAGGATCAAATCCTGGAAACTGAGATTCTACCCTCTAAGTTCAAAATTATAGTACAGAAGAGATCACTAGCACGTACACAAGTCTGCCTTCAAGGGCCCTAGGGAGCAGGAGTGGGCTCCTTCCCAAGGGAAAGCAAGCTGGATGCCAAGAGTAACAGCAAGGCAGTGCTCTCACTGACAAGGGCACCGTACCACAGTACCCACGCTAAGACTATAGAGCAGGTCTAGTGATACTAACAAGGGTCAGCTTCAACCTAGATCACATAGCTCTTTTCATACAGCTGCATCAAAATCTGGCTCTGCATACAAGAGCAAGGGAGATGATCTCAGGGCATTCACAAAAGCATGGTTCTTCTATCTGCACTCTAGTTGATAGATTCAATATTTGGTCACAAATTTCCACTTTCTTTAATTACTATCAATACAAACATAAGTAATATCATAAATGCTCTTGATACTTGTAGAAGCTACAAGCCTGATAGCTGTCCTATGGACTATGTGTAAATCTGGAAAGATTAATCTCTGAAAAGAAGTGATTTTACTTCTGGAAAATCCTGATAGTTGTTATAGATTACATGTATTTTATAATAAATAATCCAGAAACAATATGTCAAATTAAAGCAATATCCATACAGCACAAACTATATAGGTACTTAATTCTTAACATGGAGAGCCTCTATTAACGGAAGATGGCTGACTTAGTATTTAGAACTTTTACAGTGAATAGTTACAGCCTCTTGGAAGAACTAAACATCCATACAAAAGAGAATAAAATTAAGTAATAAAATATTCAACTACACTGTTATACAGAATAGTTATCCACTTATAAGGGTAAAGATTGGGATATAGTCCTTTCAATATGGTTTTCAAGAAGAGTTTAAAAATTGTTCTTAAAAAAGAAGACTGCTTCTAAGTAGAGAATCTAGTCATGAAAGGCTTAAGTTGCTCGTTAAAACCACAGGCTACTCAGAAACAGTCATCAGTTTCATAAAATTAATATTATTACTCATAACTAAACACAAAATTGATTCTCATTTCCAAGCATCTTTACAGTTTTGGAAACTAAATTTTTTTCTCCCCTTCCTAACATTCGCACTCTTATGAAAAATTATGATACTTTTAGGTGCTTGCTTGCAGTTTGGCTCTTTGTTCTTAAAAATGACAAAATGAAGTTTATAAAGAAAATATCTTTGTATTAATTTCAGCAGTGTTGATGTATCAAAAATTTGTACATGAATGGCACTTTCAGGAAGGCAGTAAAAGCTCATGTTATGGTTTAAGGGTTAACAGCCTGAAAGGAAAGGACAAGTGGTGTCTGTAGGACCCTGGGGGAGAATGAGCCAAAATGTTTACCTGTGATAATCTGTAGTGCTCATGTATATACACACACATACTTTTATCCATAATAATGCCTTAGAACATATTTTACCTAAACATTTACCTGCCTTACCATATGAATAAGTGAAATAGAATGAAATGTTTGAAAAGTCTTCTACAAAGAACTAACTGGTACTGAGGCACAACTCCTCCTGGCACCCC
>NW_010202268.1:0-2807 GCF_000695765.1 Mesitornis unicolor
TCAGGACAGCCTCCAGCAGAGTAGATAGAAATGAAGAAGGCATTCAGTAATTCTGCCTTCTCTGTATCTTCTGTCACTGGGGCACCCACTCCATTCATCAGTGGGCCTACATTGCCTCTGGTGTTAGTTATTTTTCAGATAATCTAGAGTGGGATTTCCACACAAAAATACAGCATAACCAGACAGGGGTGATATGTTCTAACAGAGGCCAAATGGAAGCTACCACTGCAAGGAAAGGGCACATGGAAGATACAATTTTTGATAGCAGCACTCACCATTTCATCTCTTTCTGTCAAAGATTCTACAGTGATGTGATCTAAATCCAGTGCAGTCTTGAAGTTGAGATTTTCTTCTTTCCTGTTTCTTGCAGAAGAACATATGCAAATTGGAAATAAAATTTTGGTTTGAGGAAGCGTCAGGCCAGGAGCTACATGGAAGTGTCACCACGGGTAATGTGGGCAGTGTTGTGCCATTCATACATAGAAATCACTTATGTCTTGATCTGATATTAAGGAGCAATTCCATCATTCAGATTCGGGAGAAATTGGCCTGTCTCAGTTGAGCATTAACAGTTATAAAACTCATCACAATTTACGTGGCTAAAACTCAACGGAAGTGAAATGCTCATTGATAGGTATTTTCAGAACCATACCAAGTTCTGAATAACAACCTGGGTGCTATCACAGAATCACAGAATCACAGAATGTTAAGGATTGGAAGGGACCTCAAAAGATCATCCAGTCCAATCCCCCTGCCGGAGCAGGAACACCTAGATGAGGTTACACAGGAAGGCGTCCAGGCGGGTTTTGAATGTCTCCAGAGAAGGAGACTCCACAACCTCTCTGGGCAGCCTGTTCCAGTGCTCTGTCACCCTCACTGAGAAGAAGTTTCTTCTCAAATTTAAGTGGAAGAGTGCTATGAATAAGAAGCAGAGAATTAAGTGATTTCTTCAGCCTCTTGCACTGAACTTCTGTGGCTGTAGGTAGCCCTGAGAGATTCTGCCCTGCTTCAGGGACCAGGTAAAGGTGTCAACTAAAACATGTTATTTTGATGTGTCAATTAGTCACTAAATGCAATTGTGCTTGTCCTGTTCTTTTAAGGAGATGTGTTACCACAATAGCTTTATCAACAAGTAGACGCTGCCATTGGTTTAGGCAATGTTTTATCAATACAGTCTTCCTGTGTTAAGTAACAACACTCATTGACAGAACTGGGAAAACATTCCTCCTTCTCAGAGAGGCAGGCCTCAGAGATTGCAGTCTTTAAATTAACAGAGGAAAAATTTACCAATTGGTGTAGTAGAAAGAGCATTTAGAAGGTGCCCCATTGTATACCCAGGGTCACTGTGCCTGTTGTGGAAAGATAAGCAAACTTCTTCCGCATTTGAGGTTTGCCAAAGTGCACAAGAGCTGGTCCGGACTGGCTGCAGTTGAAACAAGGTTTTGGTGGTGTGAATTCACTTGTTTGACTCAGATTGCAGCACTGAGCTACAGTCATCAGAACCATTTCAGTGGAGAAGTTTTGAAGCTTTCTGTGTGGACCTCAGACTGGCATCTCACCCAGATTAAGTCCAGGGATATCTTAAACAACAAGTTTTAAGGGCAGAATTGAACTGGAACAGTTTGAATTGTGATCAACAAAAGCAGTATAAAATGTATTATTTACATAGTGAAAAGATTTCCTGAATTTTTATTTATTCATTTCTTCCTGCTAACAAAAAGAGTTGTTGACTTCAGGAGAAATGTCTGCATTCTCACACAGCAGCACTGCGTACGTGCCTGAGAAGGTAAAAGTGAAAGTGATTGGACACTGATTGGTAATAAAGGTGAAAGTACACAGTTCATTTTCATTGCTCGCAGTGGAAAGAAGAACAAAGCAAACAATCAGGATTAAAAGCCAAGTTAATTAAATTCCAGATACCTTTCAGTGTAATAAGTTACAACGGTATTAGTAGCACAAGCTAGAAAATTTATTACTAAAAATAGCATATTTTCAGTCTCCTTCGGTTTTCTCTGTACTTAGTAAAGAGAGGAGACCACATGCAGAGGGCATTTCAGATCTTAGGAGAACTGAATTATTTCTCATTTCTACTCAGTCTCTTTCTCTATATATAATTATATATGGATACAGAGACACATAGAAGCGCACACACACACAGAAGGAAAGATTTGTATGTGTATACACACATATGTCTCTGTGAGTATATAGGTTGTACACAAGTTTAGGTGTGCATGCAAGCATGTGTGCATGTGTTAACAATCCCCAGCAAGCTGCACCCTGAACCCATGACCCTCGCCCACACTTAAAAATAATGAATCCAAGCATGGAAGTCTGACAGCAAATTCTGATTCTGCCCTTTCGCTGTTTTTACAGCTATGGTGCATAAAGGAGTTTCTTCTGACTTACACTGATCTACTTCATATCAGAGAAAGACTTTGAGAATAAAGCATATCAGAATAATATTTCATAGAATCATTAAGGTTGGAAAAGACCTCTAAGACCATCACAGAATCACAGAATCACAGAACGTTAGGGATTGGAAGGGACCTCAGAAGATCATCCAGTCCAACCCTCCTGCCAGAGCAGGATCACCCAGACCAGGTCAGACAGGAACATGTCCAGGCGGGTTTTGAATGTCTCCAGAGAAGGAGACTCCACAACCTCTCTGGGCAGCCTGGTCTAGTGCTCTGTCACCCTCACAGTAAAAAAGTTTTTCCTCATGTTCACATGGAACCTCCTATGCTCCAGCTTGCTCCCATTTCCCCTTGTCCAGATTGCACTGGACATCAGAGAGAAGAGCCTGGCTC
>NW_010202269.1:0-2189 GCF_000695765.1 Mesitornis unicolor
CTGTGATTCTGTGATTCTGTGATACTGTTTTCTCTTGTCATGGCAATGTGGCAGTGAATTGCATGTTATGGTGGAGAGAGAGGAGAAATACATCATGCTATCTACATGCAGCACATCAGCATGGGCATTCAGCCTCTGGTGCCACACAATTTCCCCTTCTACAGCATACTGGCTTGTAGGAGACTGCCTCACCAAACACATCCCAGAGCTCACTGAGTGGCCATGCAGGAGACAGAGTCTGTTGGTAGATTTCTTTGGGAACAGATGGCTTTAAGGCAAAGGCCCAGGAAGGCTGCTCTGCCAAGGGCGGCTCTGGAGGAGAGGCTCTCCTTTGAGGATGGGACAGCTGGCTGAAGAAGCCAGCCAGAAGGCTCTAGTGGGTGACAGGACTGCCAGCAGTACCCAGCGCTCTCCCTTGATGGTGAGGGGCCATCTAGTGCCAACCCTGCTCCGTTCTGTTAATGACCTTTCCCCAGTAACACAAATCCAGTTAGACATATTTGCAAACCTATTGTCAGGCAACTTCACACTATTTAATCCTACTCATTTTACTGACAGTGCTGAGCCAAATGCTTATGGGCATGAACAAGTGAAACCTGCTCACAAGTTGCCTACATAGACCATTTGAATTAGCATTTTTGTAATTTATGTGCACAAGCTGCAAATCATTTTTGAAAGACCGACTCTCAGTTTACACAGATGTATCTGCATATAACTCTGACTTCAGCAACACTGTCATGGGAGACTTTGCACCTAGTGCATACAAACACCACTGTACAGGACTGGGAGCATCGTGTCCAGAAGGAATCATGTGATTTGGGTTATGGTCATTCTCTATCAGTGTTTTTTTCCCAACTTATGCTATTTCTAGGTATGTAGCATTCAAAATTTGTTTCCATAAGAACATTTGTCTAAAAAAATGCTATTTTTGCATAGAGCTCAAAGAATAACCAGCAATCAGTTTTTCAAGGATGTTTTTCTTCTTTCTCCAAATTATTTGGTTCTACTCTTTCTTCTTTGAAGCATGCAACAGTGCAAGTTTTGAACTGGAATGCTCTGATGAAGCCCATTTTACACTGGAGGAAACACTGAGTTTTCTTTTTCTCTGATGATGCTCCCACTGTCATTAAAATACAAGTGGTGGAAATGCTGAGTCTATACTTGAACAGTATTTAATGATAGGTGTTTGAATGATAGAGTTTTCAATCCTTGGAGAAGCAAGGAGGGGGGCTAGCAGAACTGCCCCTTTGGACTTCTGATGGGCAGACTTTGTCCTGTTTAGGGACTTGGTTGGCAGAATCCCCTGGGAGGCAGTGCTGAAAGGCAAAGGAGTCCAGGAAGGCTGGACACTCTTCAAGAAGGAACTCTTAAAGGCACAGGAACAGGCTGGCCCTGTGTGTCAGAAAACGAGCCAGTGGGGAAGAAGATCAGCCTGGCTGAACAGAGAGCTCTGGCTGGAGCTCAGAAAAGAGAAGAGAGTTTATGACCTATGGAAGAAGGGGCAGGCAACTCAGGAGGAGTACAGGGCTACAGTGAGGCTGTGCAGGGAGAAAATTAGAAGGGGTAAAGTGCAGTTGGAACTTAATCTAAGCTAGTGCTGTTAAAGACAATAAAAAGGGTTTCTATAAATACATTGGCAACAAAAGGAGAACTAAGGAGAGTCTCCCCCCTCTAATAGATGTGGGGGGAAGCACAGAGACCAGGGATGAGGAAAAGGCTGAGGTACTTAATGCCTTCTTTGCCTCAGTCTTTAGTAGGAAAACCAGCAGTACTCTGGGTACCCAGTCCCTTGAGCAGGAAGACAGGGATGGGAAGCACAGTGAAGCCCCCATAATCCATGAAGAGGTGGTTAGTGACCTGCCACGCCACTTAGACATACACAAGTGTATGGGGCCAGATGGGATCCACCCCAGGGTCCTGAGGGAGCTGGCAGAAGTGCTCTCCAAGCCACTTTCCTTCATTTATCAGCAGTCCTGGCTGACTGGGGAGGTCCCGGTTGACTGGAGGCTTGCAAACGTGATGCCCATCTACAAGAAGGGCCAGAAGGAAGACCCAGGGTACTCCAGAGCTGTCAGTCTGACCTCGGTGCCAGGGAAGGTGATGGAACAAATCATCCTGAGTGCATCACACGGCACATGCAGGACAACCAAGTGATCAGGCCCAGTCAGCATGGGTTCAGGAAGGGCAGG
>NW_010202269.1:2421-22921 GCF_000695765.1 Mesitornis unicolor
GTCCTGCAATTCGGGCGCAGTAACCCCATGCAGTGCTACAGGCTTGGGGACGAGTGGCTGGAAAGGACCTGGGGGTGTTGGTGGACAGCAGGATGAGCAGCTGGAACTGGCTCTGTCCAGCAAAGGGCAGCCCCAGCCTCCCCTCAGAGTTCCCCATGCCTCATTGCCAGGCATGGGCATTCACACCCCGTACAAAAACTGAAGGGATCTCCTGGCCCATTGAATTAATTCCTTGTAATTGCAAGCAACCATGTTCAGGTCAGTAGGTCTGTAAGGATTTTATTCTGTAAGTTCCAGATACCATAAAGAACTTGAATGTACCAGGGGTCTCTTGCAAAAAAAAGAAGGCAGCCACCTCAGCCTGTCCCAGGAGGCAGGCAAGAAAGGTCACTATTGGCCTGTGCTCTTTACTGTGTCCCAGGTGCCAAGGAATTTGGTCCAAGGAATTCCAAGGTGGCGCTGGGAAGGGGACAGTGACTCACTCTTCAGTCTTGGCCCAGTCAACTGGAAAAAAGTGTTTCCTCACTTCAGCTCTGACTGCTGGGTGAGCTAGTGACCAGGCCGGGCCCCTCAGATGTCATTGTCAGGAGAAATGGCACATTCTGCCTGACAGCCTCTGAGTAGCAGTGTCAATCTGTCATGCTGGTTACAGTGGAGCCCATCTTCCTCCTCCTGCAGAGACCAGCTGTAGTGCTGAGGCAGGGAAAGGCTGATGTTGTCTGCAGCAGGACATGGGGCAGGGAGCAGAAACAGACAAACGTGCAAGCAAACAAAATTAATTTGTGTTTAAAACTCCTTTTCAAATACCAGCAAATCAAACCCCAGGGACTCAAAGCATAGTCTTAAACTATTCCTATCCCTTCCATAGCTTTATCAAACTTATTCATGAAGCAGTGTAGGTTTTTTAATGCTGATAATCTGTTTAGAAGGCCATTCCAGAGCTATAGTCCCCTCTTTGGCTTACAATTTATCATGGCCATTATCTGCCATTTAACCTTTTACAGGTGGTATCCTTTCAGTTAAATAATTTTTCTTCCTCTTCAGTTTTTTTGCTTGAATATATTTATAAGTTCACTGTATTATTTCTGGAGTTATTTTTAAATGTCACTTCACATGCACCTTCTAGACTGCTGATACAATTTGTGGAACTGGCTTTAATGAGATTGCTGTGCATAGTAATGCACACTGCATTTGGACTGCAGAAACACTACATCTCTTAAGACTTTCTAGCAGCATTATTTTTTTAGTCTTTAGCCTGTTTTGGAAGAGCAAATATACAAACCCAGTATACGAACCCAGAGAACCAAATACACTAAGGCTAAGAGCCTTCCTTACAGTACTATCGTCAGAAATTTAAGTTCTAGCTGCTTCTAGACGAAAATGCCTGTGTTGAGAAGGCTGGAAAAGACATTCAAAGAAAGGCTCGGAGTTGGCAACAGTGCATAGGAGATGCTCAAGGTCTAACTTTTCAGTCCCTCTTATGGAAGATTTAAATGGAATAAATTTCCCTGAGAGAAAAACCACTTTGTCATAGTTTTGAAAGGACTGAAGTTGTCTCACAGATTCTGTTTTAGTTTTATTAATCCTTCAGAGGAACAAATCTGCCTCTTAGACCTCAGTTGTTATAGGTGGGTCTGCTGCTTTGTTCTACTTTCTTCCATTTTGTTTAGAAGTGTTCCATGCAATTTTGGCACTGGTCATCTTAATTAACTATTAGTGCTTTTAGGATAAGACAACGTGCAATAAGGTCTGATTTTTAATGGTGTTACTTTACCGATACATTTTGAAACATGTAAAGAAGGTTTCTGTAGAATAAAGTAGGCTTCGTTCACTATGCCAGATCCTCCTTTCACTGCAATTGGATATTTCCTTTATTATTCCTCAGTATTTGTTTGTAAACCAGTTGGTGTTGACTTTGCCTACAAAACAGTTGTGCTCACGTGCCATGAATTTTTAACAGATAAATTTACTGTTTGGGACTGTTCAGCAAAACAGTGAACTTGAATCAAATAATGAACGTTCATGACTAGCAAGTTTTTGCATCCCATGAACTTGATGGTATTAACATAATCAATCAGGGGTTCAAGTCACTAATCATACATCCTTAATGCTGTGCTCAGCGAAAAACTGTTGAACTGTAGATGGAAATATTTGCATTTGCAATAAACCATTTGCTGTATGTTCCTGTAGAATAAACACACTTGTACAAATTAATGCAATATTTGCCATCAATAGGGAATGTTAACTTTGCAGATAGTTGGTTGTGATTGACTTGCCCATACTTCTCTGCAAGACTACGTACACTCAGGTGTGTAATACTGGGATGCAAACAGCAATTGGGAGCAGTTCATCTCCTTTAGGTCTGTTTTTGAGATTGTGTTACTGGGAGTCTAGTGAAAACTATATTATAGCTCAAGTAGCAGCAGTTGATTTCAGATGTCCTAGAATTGTAAGAAGTTCCAATGCGTTATTTAGTTAAACCACAAAAGGTCATAACATATGTCCACAGATCGGCAATACTTGTAGTGTTTTGTTTATTGATCAATAATTTCATGTCTACTATATTTAAAATAATTTAAAATCACAACATATTTTTAACTAGTTAACCCTGTCAGATTTTTCTTAAAATGTGTTAATATTTTTCACAAATAACTAATATTTTGGTGGCAGAAAAGAACGGCTGGAAAGGCAGCTGGATAGGTGAGGGGGTAATAAAGCACGCTATTTAGTGTGCCATAGTTGGGTGCAACTGCATATGAGATTTAGTTTATTTAGTCATTGCAAAATTTATTTTAAATGCCTGTGACATTTAAACTGTTCATTTATACACCATAACCATCCTATTCTAGCTGTAATATCAGTCTGTTTGCTGCTCTTGAAAGGCTAGAGGCCAATGAGATGCTCATTTGAAAAAAGCATTTAATTTCTCTGTGAGCTGCTGGGTCCTAAGCCCTCTCACCTGTTTCCTCTCTCCCCCTAACACAGCCTGAGACTGTAAAATAGGTGCAGGTTAATGGCATGCCAGATACTAAATACTGTAATTGTTGAAGCTGTCTTTCCATTACAGCTGGCACAAAAAGCATAGTAATTTTTGTTAATCATGTTCCTATCCTAGCTTCCACATTTTCTTGGTGTTGGATTTTTTTACAGCAAAATGTATAATTGAGTTGATGATTTTTGTCTCTTAGAGAAAAAGAATTAACATGATGAACCAGTGCTGCTGTGTAACAGAAAAAATCTAAAATGGCAAGATGACAGATAGTTAAAAGAACTTCAGAAGAGAAGTAATATAAATGCTGCTAGCTATGGTCTATGGCCATTTCTTTTTGTTGCATCCATGCAGTAAGGAACGTACTGCACTTGCGAAAGATGCAAACAGGAATCCTGAAATACCTTTTTCTGTGTCTTGTCTGTTGAAGGAGTATTGTCAGCAAGAAGAAAAGTATTTTTCAGATTTCAAATATCCTTCTTTAGATGCTGTATTGCTTTGGCACCCTTGATCTATCCTTATTCTTATCCTCTGCATACCTATGAAAATTCTACCCAAATTTTAGTTCTAAGAACTTTAAATTCCGTATCTTTCTTAGACTTGTTTTCTTTACTAGATCGAACTCTCTTAAATACTTTGGTGCTTTAATTCTATAGATTTGCTATGTAGCTAACAGATCCTCGTTAAGCCATTAAACCCAAATCAGATTTGAAATTCTGTGTACAGTATTATTCAAGAAAACATTAGCTTAACAGATTACTGTTTGTGTAAGAGCTGAAGGAATATGTGCTAGATGAGTGTGCATATGTATGCAAAGGAAAAACATAATCAAAAGCATTTGATAATAATGGTAGCAATTTGTACACAAAGTCCTTCTATTTGATTAAAGTTTTCAGAAATCCGCAGTCTATATCTACTTTCTTAAGAAGAAGAAATAAATTCACCATACAGGGCTGCATTCAGCATGAAATCAAAAGTATTTTTACTCCAAGCACAAAATTTCAATCAGAAGTAGCACAAATACTGGATATTTTAAGGCTCTCAGAGAATTTAAGCTTATAATGAGAAATTAATTTTATAAAAATACTCATTTTTCCATCCTATTTTAAGTGAAATGAGAAAGCTGATCACTCATTATACGTGGAAGATACAATGACACAAAGACAGCCTCTATCTTTACTCTTTACTTCCTTTCTTACAGTGTGATTCTTTTTTTCCATCCCATTTTGGTTGCATATGCACTGCACCGAGATATAAAGTCATTATATTGCTTTCTCTCTCTGGTTTGGTATCAGGTACCTCCCTGGTTAACTAATTGGTTGTTTATTTTTCTCACTAGCCATAAATCAAACTGTTTGCATAGACGTTCTTCTTTTGTAGCGGAAAATCTTAGGTAAATTTGCTTTGGTCCAAGTTCATGATAAATAAAAGGACTCCTGTTGGCTTCAGTCAGCTGTATGTCAGGTGTTCGTTTGCAGATGATCCGCAAGGCTCAGTGGGCAGCGCAGATAATGTTCTGATTTACCTTTTGGCCTTTCTGTTCAAAAAGTTACTGGAAAGTTCCGTGATATTTCACTGTACTGTGATATTAATTATCACTTTGTTACTGTTGCTGCCTGATTCTTGTGCTAGGAAAACTGGTTTTTCTGCCTTTTTGCTTTCTTTTCAGCCTGCTTTTGTATAATGAACTCCTTTCAAACCATTCCTCTAGTGTAGAGCACTCTGCAGTACTGTGTCACAAAACGTGGAGGTGCTGAGCTGAGCTCCACTGCATCTTATGCTTTTGATTTAGGTGCAGTAGAGTCAGGAACAGACTCTTAAAACTCCAGCTGGCAATACATCAGTTGTTTTGATGTTGTGCCCTAATGAAAAGGGAGTGTATTTCTGCTTCTCTAACTCTAGTGGTATGTTCTAGTGTTGTAACTCTGCAAAGTGCATTTTCCCCTCACTACAAAGCCTCTTCAGAAAACACATCAGATGTGTGATGATAAGCGTGTGTGGAAGATTTGACCTTGCTGCCAACCTTCGTTTTGCCTCCCAGAGAGCAAGTATTGCTCTGAAGTGTTTCTTCCCAGTTTCATAATTCCTCCCTATCCCTAAAAGCTTACAATGGCTCCTTTGCCCTTCCCTTGTTCTTCGTTTTGTTTTGGGCATTGAACTACAAGGTAGGCAGAGAAAGATGCAATGTAAAGTGTAGGTGATCAGGCTGTAGGAACAAACCTCTTGTACACTTAAACAAAGATAACAGAGACCTGTGCGCATTTTGAGGCAATGTGAACTACGTTTGGAAGTATTCACAGTTAAAATCTTACAGAAACCTTAGACTTCATGAAAGGCAGAGCTGGCAGTGTTGTTGGTGATATGCAGCAGAGCTCGATTAATTTTGAAGGAATTCTATTAATTCACAATGATGGTATGTCTGCCCTGCATTTCTAGAGCCAGAAAACAGACCCAAGAGTGAAGATTTTCTTTCTTTAGCTCAAATAGCTACAACTTAAATACTGTATTACACACATGGTCCCATATGTAGACTATGTTAAGAAGATATCTGGTAAGATTTTGAAACTGGAACAAGCCAAATTTTGGGTTGCCTGATAAATGTGAATTTGATTCCTTGGGCTGTATACGTTAAGAGTTTAGATTTTAACTACGTTATTGAATAATTTTTTTACAGTAGATTTTTACCCAGTTGATTGTTCTGTAGTATGAAGCTGCTCTAGTAGTGAAACCAGCTCTGTGTTGAGATAAAAGACTGTTGCTGGTAAACTTCTTATCCTCAACTGTCACGGAAGTTGGAGAGGAAGTTGGAGAGTGGACTATAAATGAGACAGGATATTTTAGCAGAGAGGAAGGATCATTAGGATCATCTCATGATGAAAGCAGCTGCCCATTCTCATAAAGAATTTATTTGACTCTTGCCCATGCCAAAAATATCCTGTGAGATCCATTTTTTCAAGATGATCATTACCTCCAAAAATCTAATTTCTGGATGCCTGAATTGGTGTTCTAAGGTCTCGTCTGCCAAAATATGGTCACTCAACTGTGATTAGCAGAAATGAAAGCTATATTTAAAACACATACAGCGTTGTGAAACCCATATTTTTCCCTTCTGTCCAGACAGGAGGTCAGCTGATGACCCAATAAAAAAAAATCAGACCCAAGACATTCATTTTTCAACATTTCGTCCACAGTTGAAGCGGTGATCTTATGCTGAAACTCGATAGTATACCTTAAAACAAGGCAGTTCTGTCATCCCCAGCTACAAAATAATATTTAAAGGGGATGACCACTTGCTTGAGCTAAGGGAAATTCAGAGAGACAGAAACAAATTCACATGAGAATTCAATCCCTTTCTAACAGAAAGCGCAATTTTGCAGTGATTGTCTTCGCTTTCCAGGAGGGCTCCCTCTGCAAGTGTAAAGCCAGCCTGCAGAAGTTTTTAGCTGACATCTTTTCAAACTGTACCTGCCTTTCAAAGTAGTGGTACTTCGAGGTGCCACTGAGTGTCTTTCTGATATGGACTTTCCGTTGCTGTTTAACAGTCTTTGCAAATAGGAACATACATAGGCTTGCTATACAAGTTGACTTTGCTGTGCAAAGAGCTAAACTGGAGAGTATGTAGGCATAAATCAAGAGAGAAAATTTATAAGGCTGTTGCATTGTTATAAAATTTTAATTGTGATAGTTGTGATAGATAGGTTGGATTGCAAATTGATCCAAACAAGTATTTTTGTACTTTTTCTCACCTGCAGTTTATGAAAGTATCAATAAATGGGTCTTCTCCAAGACAGACCCCAAGAATGTACAGATTTGTGTAGTCTTCCATGTTTTCACATGTATTTGTGATTTGACAATTATGGTTTTTAAATTTTTCCAACCAAAATACCAAATGGGTTTTGTGATTAAAAATCTACTCTCATCTAGAAAAACACCAGCCTTTCCTGATTCTGTTATGATTTTGTCACTTCTTACAAGCACAGACCTTCACCTTCAGCCCTCTGTGTCTGGTCAAAAAGATACTTGAGGATTTTTGTGTTAGATGTTTGCAAATACGACTCACCATAAATAAGTCAATAACTGCTACATCTTGATAGCCTCAAGTAGTGTAGCAAAACCATTTTATCTGTGTTTGAGTGTATGTATATATCAAACCTTTTAACGCAGGAATCATAACCTTTGAGTAGAATTGACATAATTGCTACAGTTTCAAAAAAACTTAATGACACCTAATAACACCTGAATCTAATGGATTGACTAGAGTAGAGCAATGTTCTCATGCTGAAACTTTCTCTGTGAGAAGCTCCTTGTCTTTCAGTGGGATTATTAGGTTAAGCAAGGATTTTAAGGTTTGGACTCACATTTTTCAAAATTCTTTTTGTTTCCATCAACTGCATTGTTTAATCTTGAAAAAACCAGCTTTATGCCATAACAGGTTAGCTCATTTCAAAAACATAAGTCATCATTGATGATAGTCTTCTCTCAGTATGTAAAATATTCAAGGAGTGTTTGTGTAACGGCAACTTCTAGGCAATGATAACTTTTGGAAATACTACTTGATCTTAAGGCTTATTTTTAAAATCTTTGAATCAATTTATATGGCTGATGATGGAGGGGACCAAAGAAGCATTCATGAAGGAAAGAGGTTGGTAGAGTGGAGACTGAGGAAAAACAGGAATACAGTAATCTTTTACACGTTTTCTCTGCAGTTTATTTGTAGCACTTTATATTCACCGACTCAAAGTAAATTATTACCAAGTATAGTAAAAGGATCTGGAAACCTCAAAGGCTGATGTATTTTGTTGCTAAAATCTCCAGTGATCATTTTTCAGAGCTAAGGGTGACTGTTTTCGTTACATCTCAGGTTCCCAGACTGAACCTCCGTCGTGCAGTGCCAGTTCAGTCACTTGCCCATCTGCCTGCACCTGCAGCAACAATGTAGTGGATTGCCGAGGAAGAGGCTTAACAGAAATTCCAGCTAACCTACCAGAGGACATCTGGGAAATGTAAGTGCCAGTGTAATGCATTGTTCTTTTCCATGTCTCTCCAGTTTTATTCTGTCAGGTCTGGGTGGAAAAAAGGCACTTTTTTTGAAAACTGAGCAGCTATCAGGTATATTGTAGTTGTCCTTTTTGCTTTCCTGCTTTTGATCTAAGAGCTAAAACTACTCTTTAATGTAAATTAAAATATTGTCTGAAGCTGCCCTACCCCAAAGCAAGATTAAGTTCTTAGCATATTAAGTTCAGACTGTATTTACATCTCACAGGTTTGGGATTACAGTTCTATAGTCAGGAAAAGGAATTACACAGTCCTTAAAAAAAATAAAAATAAAAAGTTGTTTTCTTTTTAGTTGTTGAATTCCCCAAGAAATGGAGGGATTTCTTGTTTGCTTGGCAGGACGCATTTGTAAGGAAGCAAAATATGACATCAGAACACATTGTTACTGCTCATTTCACCTTCCATTTATAGTCTCCCACATTTTGCTATTCCCAGTTCTTTGACACTTCTGTGACTTTTTTGTGTTGTGAAATCAGATGCTGGTTTTATAGACTTGTTTGTCTTCGCTACCTTTAGGAATTGTAATAATCTGGTTTTGTGACCATGACTTCATACTACTGTGGTCCTCAAATACTGTTACATTAAACCAAGTTGCTTTTAGTTAGTCCATAGGGAATGCAGATCAGTCCTTTTCCTATTTAGGTGCTTGTTGTACAGAGGTTCCTGACATCCACCCAGCTTTTGCGGTCTCCATAGTATGGATTCAAATACTTGTATAAACACTGGAGTCATTCGGCTTCTCATTGCTGTAGAAATGCTGCTACATAGCAGAATTCACGAAGATAAAGCAGAAGTTAAATTGCTTATATGTACCCTGGCCCACTATGATATGCCAGGAATGTGACAGTTATGGCCAGTGAAGATGATGTGCTATGTATATTGTTTGCCAGTGATCTGCTCTGCACCACTGCTCCTTTAAGTCACTTTATCAGTTGCTTTTATAATTTAAGTTTCACCTCAAATTTGTTTGGATTGCTATCTCAGCACAGCTGTTTAGAGGTAGCTTATGCTTGATGTTGCATCTCCACAGGAAAGATAAATTACAAATGAAAAAATCAGCTCAGTAAATGCAAAGAATAAACAACATCCTAAAATTAACATTGTTGAGAATGTACCTAGAGCATGTAAAAATGTTTGCAGGAAATATAAATTCCTTTGCAAGCTGTTCTGAATGCCCATTACCTGCTTGCTTGCCTCCTGACAAACTTCAGAAAGTATTGTGTTCATTTCCAGTCTACTGTGGCACACAGCATATACGTGTAATTCCTGTTTCTCTGTGAATGGAAGTCGGTTAAAATTATCCTGAAAATATAAACTGTGTTTGACATGCTAGGAATATTCAGTGTTTAGTCCTCTTTCAAATTCTGTCAGATGGAGTACAAATTTTCAGGAGTGGCTGGGATGGTTCAATAATAAGAGACAGAGGATGAAATTGGTCCAGGCTCGCTACAGGAGTTGTAACATTTTATTTTGTAGTGTTGAAAATGCTAGCAGAAATCAGATGATCTTTGTGGCTCTGTGGCAGAGTCACACTGAGAGCAGTACCGCAGAAAGAATGAGACTGGTGTGCTCTGGTGCTCTCCTGACAGCAATGCATCTCAGTGCAAGAAAGCAAGTGAAAATGTTCATCTTTCCTGTGGTTAGAATAACATCGAGTATCCAAGTCCTGGTTGCTCCAGCCCACAAGCCTAGACCCTGCAACTTGTAGTAAAAACAACGTAGATATTCTTAGGGGAGCAGACAGTGAAGGGAGACTTGGAGAGCCTTTTAAGTTAGACAATGAGCTAGCAAGTCGAGATACATATAACATTTTAAGGAACTTTCGTAAACTGGAGGTTTAAACCTTCTAGATCCATAGAACACTGCGTAAAGCTCTTAGCACCCCCTTTAATGATTTACATCAGTTAGACTTCTTGCATTTTAGGCAGTACTTGCTTGTGTCTTAGTCTGTAGATAAACCCCTTACGTTGCTCTGATCTGGCACGTATCCTTTGCGATTCATAGGCATTTCAGGGGGGACTAGTTCTGCAGAGCTTCAGTGTAACCCTCATGAAAACATTTATTGCTCACTTTCTGTGGAAATCAATCCTGTGAAGATTTCATTTTTAAGGAATATATATATATAAAAAAATAAATTTAAGTAGTTCTATCAGAATAAGCCTTAGCAAGTGACATCACTCACATGCAGTTTTTCCTGCTGGTAAAATGGTGTTTTCATTTTGTAAATGTACTGGTAAAAAAAGAGCAATTAACCTTATATCCAAGTAATGTATCGAGTAAAATGACCTTATATCGAGTAAAAGATGTAGTCACATAGAAAAATGTTTCTGGAAAGATGAAATAAACTGCCACAATGTTTTCCTTGAAAAATCCTGACATTGTTTTCCCAGAAAAATTGTGGCATAAATTCTTTTGACCAAGATTGCCATTCTGCTTTGTGCAGAAGTCTGTCATACTACTCAGAAATTCAGTTTTTCTGAGGCTGCTCTGGGCTTATTCAATATAAAATCTATTCAGAGGTCTGGTTCCAGCTGCACATGGAATAATGACTGTCTTTTGATTTGATATGATAGGCAGAATAATACTATTTTGCCATAATGTTATAGCAATGAGGCCAAGGAAATTCTCTGTGCATGCTGCAGCCCACACCTCTTGCTCTCACCCAGCAGTACTGTTGAGTTTTTTCCCTTGGGATTTATCTCCCATGGTTGGCATTTAGTCTGACCCTTTGTATAAAAGGTGCCCGTGTATTGGTGCTGCCTGACCACTTCTTTCTGGACTCTGTAATCCTATGATCTGATCCTCAACACCTTTGAGAGGTGTAATTCTTACAAAGATAAGGTTCCTCCTGTGGAATATGGGGTACTGACAAACTACATGGCTGGGGTGCCATTGCGTAGAATCATTCTTTGAGATGGTGTATTTTTCATTCAGTTGTTTCTGTCTAGCATTGTAAATACTCATTCCACTGAAACAGATTTCCCCTTATAGACTGTAGTCCATTCATAACAATTTATATGATAGTATTAAAAGCTGAGCCTTCCTCAGTTCCACTTGAGAAATTTCCAAGTTCCTTTGCTTGGTTATTAGTTGCATTCAGTTACAGCTTCCTAGTTCTTGTATTTCCCCTTAACTCAGTATTTCTTTGTAAGCTAAATTGTAGCCGATAAAAACCGTTGACTGACAAACTGTTCTACAGAACTGAAACATGCAGCTGTTACTCTAACATGGTTATTAGAGGTGACCTACATTTCACTCTGTGTTTTGGTATTAGTTAAAGATCTTTTACTCAGCCTTCCTGCCTTCCTTCATTGATGTGAGTAGGCAGAATCTTCTCTGACAGAGCTGCCAACAAGTCCTAAATTTGTTTTTGTTAATAAGAATCTACCACAGAACAGGCAACTTGACTGCCACAGGACATATAACAAGAATCATATGGCACTGGTTTTCCCTTGCTGCTGACCTCTGCGACATGTGCTGTGTTACTCTGTTACACCTCTCCTCAAGGTGCGTTATCTTGAAGGCCTGCATTGAAAGAATGTTTATTATTAAATAAAGGAATTTAGGAAAGCAAGAAATCTGTCTCTCAGCCTTGCTTTTTCATAATTTCATAAAGTAGGTACCTAGGATGTACAGAATGCAATTCATTTTTCTATAAAGCTTCTTGTTCAGTGGGGAGCTGACATTGGCAGCCAAATTGACTGAGGAGAAATGAGTTAGAAGAAATTGAAGCTGAGGATTAAAGACAGTGTGTTGTGTGTTATAAAAGATTCTCTGCTTCCAAAGTGGTTCTCTTGTGTTGTTCAGAGGAGAAATGAGCAGTGTATGTTACAGAGAAACACATGAGAATAAGCAGGGAAAATTTTGCATGAATATGTGGATAAAAAGTCATTTAAGCACCTGGAGGCATTTACTGAACGAGAAATACCAAAATAAATATGGCCTGGTGGTTTGCTGGTAAACAAACAACATAGTCATTTCACTACACTGGAACAGAATCTACAATAAAAGGAGAGGCTGCATTTATTTAGAAAGAGTGCGAGAAAATGCATGCAAGAGAGCATAGTGTGACTGCAGAATGGACTTGACCTTGGAGGGATATTTGGAGGGAGGGATGGCCTACAAGCTAGTAGGAGACAAAGTGTCTGAAGAATCTGGTCTTTCTGACCAGGACTGATCACAACCTCGCAAGCAGTGCTTGTTGGACTTAATGGCAGCTCAGCCCATAGAAACAGCCAAGCCAGGATGCAGCAGAGACCTGTTAAATCCAAAGCTCCCAGCTATGCCCGCAGGTGTTACTCCCCTGCAGCTTGTGGGAGCTTGGAAGGGTGTTGTGAGAAACACGCTTGCCACACGCTCGCGGATTTCAGTCTGCGTGTGGGTTGGGCTCTTGTTGGCTCAGGGCATTGGGCTGCGTGGATGTGAGCTCCAGCACTGTCTGCCCATTCTCAGTAGTTAGTGTACGGCTGGTTTTATACCAGGGAAAGGACAGCTTTCCTGCGCTTGCATTCTGGGGCATTGGTTGTACGCACATTGCTAGTCCTGGCTGTAGTGTCTCAAACAGTACTGGGCTTCAACGTGCTGCCTGCTAGGTGTGTGTGATGCCTCTCAGTACTGAAGAGTGATCAGTAGCTCCCTATTAATCTTTTCCCCACTTCACTACACTTTTCCTCTGTCCCTGATTTAGAATGACTTTTTTGTGCTGGCTATGTCTCAGACTGATCAAGTTCATTTGCTAGTTCATTATCACTGCAAACAAGGCTGTATTTCAGGATATTAATTCTGGGCAGCATTCGTCTGAGAACTTTGTACACCTTGAAAGAGTAGTGCAGGGACTCCTATTTCTGCCTTTGTTTTTTGTAAAATTGTGTTTTACGAATTCTGAGGCCGGTCCTCAGGAAGTGCATGCTGGAGGGTGCTCACGCTGTGCCCTGGCGCAGGAAGGCTCGTAGACTGCTGGAGCAACACCCACTGGCACCAGTGCTGGCACCAGAAGGATCTTCAGATTGTATAAAAGAAGGATTTGATTAATTGCTAGTGCTAAGGGCTGGATTGTGTGTTGGAGCAGACACTTGAGAGGGTAAAAACTAGCTAGGTCCAGTACAGAAACTGTTGGGACAAGAAGGCTGAGCTCAACTGAGGAAACAACGAAGCATATGATGAGAAAGATTGGGAACAAAGGAAATCAAGACAGGTGGATATAAGTGCTCTGAGTCTGAGAAAGTGAGAAATATTTGGTGATAAGGCCTGAGATTGCTGATAGTGAGCCTGGGACACAGAGTCTGCAGGACGGGCTTTGGGGACGCAGCAGGAGGACTGGGACACTGACGGGGGGCTGGGCAGGCTGCAGGGCCAGGACATTGTGGCACTGGTGAAGATGGACCCGAGGAGTCTCTTCCCACCAGGAAACACACATATGTTCCAGAGTCTTCCTGCCTGGTCATGTATGCTGGAGAAAACCAACAAAAATTTGCCTATATTTGTCCCTGTGCACTGGTGACCACCTACACAAAGATTAACTATTAGACTACACGGGGATTTACTGTTTGATCTGCTGCCATTCCAGTTAGACATCAATGCAAAGGTCTGGGTGGTGTACTTGTGTTACACTTGAGTTTCCTTGTGATGGAATTGGTTATTTCAGCTTTTGTTTTTGATTCCACTAAATTAAATGGTATTAAAGAACGTTAAAAAAAAATAAGAAAATGCCAAAGTTAATGTTTATAGCTGTAGTCTTTGTTCAGTGCTTTTGTATGTATTTGTTGTGGTATGCTCTTTAATTGCAGCATAGACTCATGTTGCAGTTAAAAGCCTGGATTCATTTCTTGTTGTCTGGAGCTGCCCGGGGGTTGTGTATTGAGGGAGCCTGTGTGTACAGGATCTGTTTGCTGGTTGCAGAAACAGGAGAATTGTAGAAAGGGGACTGTGGGGAAGAAAATCTCATGACTGCTGCTCAGAGAATTGGGTTGCATCTCTTCTTGCCAGTGGTTTTATTGATTGATTCTGGGCAAGTGACTTGCACAAACTTTTCATGGGTGGTCACTAGTGATGTAATCCTTGGTTTCTGACTGACTCAGCTGAGATATTCAGAAGTGCTGAGGACTCGCAGCTGCAGCAAAAGTCAATAGAAGCTGTGCTTTGAACACATTGTGCTGTGCAACGTTAATTACTTTGAAAAGCCAAGTTCCAATCATCTGCAGACTTATAAATCAAACTCCAGAATCTAAAGTATATCCTCAGATCTTGAAACTGATCTTAGATTTCAGACCTGTGCTTTTTTATATGAAGCTTGCATTATCACTGTTACTTAACCTTCACAATACTCTCTGTCTGGTGAGATTAAGAGAAATATGATTGTATAAACCAGCAGTAATGCTGGATAGGCTGTATCTAAATCGGAAATGAGGACCTTTTGTTTAAAGGCTGATGTAATTGCTCCAGACAGAGTAAAGAGGCTGACAGTCCCTCAAAGAAAAGTGCTGCTTAGGCACCCATAACTGGCAAGATAACCACAGCTTCCCGTCTGGCTTCTGAGCACAGTAAGAGAATGAAATCATCAAAATAGGATGGCAGCCCTTCTACCAGCATCTAGGTTTGGCTTAAATTAAGGTCAGTTTTGAGTCACTTGTTCTATGTTGGTTTAGTTTGTCATTCTCACTGTTATTAGCTGAACTGAAGACTGATATTTTTGTAGATACGAGTAGTACTTGATTTTGGTGCATAATTTCTACTTTTAGGAAAAATGGTAGAGTCTGAGCACTAAGAGAAGAGCTAATGCACTTAACTGTTGACTTCCTCATGGTTCTGTCAAAATTAAATGAACCTACTTGTCTGCAAGAGAATCGCTGTCTACTTGTTACACCTTTCATTAATGCTGTTCTGACAAATTTAGTATTTAGCAAATTGCTGTCGTCAAGGTACCACTTTGTTGGGCAGGGTTGCAGACAGACCTGTAGATAGAGGAGTTTGTTGATGATTCTCTCGGGAAGAAATTACCTCTTCAGTTCTTCAGTAACTACAGGAGTGTGTATTATAGGAGAGTTGGGGCTTCAGTCATGGATCTTAATGAAACTTTTGTGATTTGAGGAAGGCAATCAACAAATTCTGGGCATTTAAGTTACTGATATATTCAAAATCAATTTTCCACTGATTAAAATAAAGTCAGAAAACCTATCATAAAAAGATTAAGCATTAGTAACTCTGTTGTAATAAAAATAATTTTTTCTTCTATGAATTATAAATTAACTGCACCAGAACAATTTCACATATCTTAACAACTGGCTTTGAAGTTCTCAGCTTCTTAAAGGCAAGAGTTTTTTCTATTTTCAGTAATATAAGTGTGTAGAAACTATAAACTTTGGCAATAAAGACAGTTCTGCATTTAACATCTTCCTCCTTAAAGAAAATCGTAGCAATTTTCCCAGGCTTCCAGTAAATACTGCAGCTAAAGCCAGCACAGTATTTTTGAACACTGTAATAAATGTTCCATAATTGCCTCTGGTAGCAAGTTCTCTGGCCAGGGAATCAGGCTGGCTCCTGTAGTTGAATCATATAATATGATTTTCATTCACTGCTGGAAATTGGCTCTGGACAGCTTCACATGTCAAATTTGACTACTATTTTGTGGATCTCACTAGACAAACTGTGTCATTCATTTCTTCCATTCAGTAGAAAAAAAAGATTTCTATTGTTGGCCAGAAATATGTAGAAAATCTTCTATTCTATAAGGGTAAGAAGAAAAAGCAATAAAAAAACCAATAAAGACAGTATTTTAGTTTAAGAGTCAGTAGAGGAAATACAAATATATGGGTAATGTCAAGAACAGAGGTGCTGGGACAGATTAAGGAAAACAGGAAGCTCTGTTTCACAGTTTTAGAAGAAGGTAGTAATGGCAGGGAGCTTCTGCTGTAAAATCAAGACAGGATTCATTTCTTACATCTTTTACTTGTAAAATTCAGTGTAACTAATGTAGTCTGTAGGCATAAGAGGATGCTTTTGTTTTGATAAACCTGTATTTCATACGCATGATAACTTTCTATTTGGCTGTATCATTTTTTACCTTCTCTCCTCTTTAAAACTGTGAGATTTGTATTAAAAAAAAAAAAGTTATGTGCAGGTGAATATTACTCAGGCAAGCTGTGTAGGATTTAGAAACCTCACAAGGTTTGTAGGGTAGGGGTTGTCGTGAGTTTTTTTTTGTTGGAGTATTTTATATGTGTTCTTTTTTTTCCAGAAACATCATTTTAGTCCAGCAGGAACATACAATTTGCCTTGTTAATAAAAATGAATGATATGAACAAAAAGCCATATATCTTTTTTATCTAATACAAATGTCACTCAAAACCTCCCGTTTTGCCAAGCAAAATGAGGAGATTGTAATGCATAATGAGTATATACTTCCAGACAGCTGTTATGAACGTGTGGAAGGAATCACAGAAAATAAAATAGGGAGCATAAAAATCATAACTTTGAAATGAAATCAGAGTTTTTATTGTATGTGACACTAATTGTCTGTTGGCTTACGTGTGTTCATCTGTTTATTGTGGTAAAAAAAAATAGGTAAAGAAAAAAAGACCCGAGGAATGTTTATATTCAAATGACAGAATCTAATTTGATGACAAAATATTACAGGTGGCAGAACTTCCAGAAAGCTATTTAATTTTCCTACTTATTTCTTGTGCTTTACCTTTTTCTTGTCGTTATTTGTAAACGCGTACTGAAAATAGATGTTACAGAATGCACGGTGCTGTCCACACTTAGATTAGAGATTAAATAATTACTTTTTGTAGTTTCTTTCAGTTTACTGCCTTCATTTCCACTAAGTCTAAAAATACATTTTTGTATTACAACTTGACAAATACAATGCAAACCAGCTTGAAATCCTCACATCCCTGAGCTAGATATTGCATTGTTAGGAAGTTTGGAAAGTGGTCTGGGCTGGAAGTTTCTTCAAGGAATTGGAAGTCAACAGAGGGTGGGAAGCGCAGACCTACTGAAGTGATACCAAAATAGCAATGATGTGACTGGTTGAGGAGTTAATCTTTCTGGGACCTCGCAGAACAGAAACTTTACAGAACATTGTGAGTCTGGTTTGTTCAAAAACATTCCTTCTCGTTTACGTTTATGAAATAGATCAACTGCTGCTTTCCAGTAGGCACTGTGGAAACCATGTAACTGCCAAGTAGAGACTTCAGGCTTTAAATTTTAAACAAACAAACAAACAAAAACACCCCCCCCAAAGCTCAGACCACTAAATAGCAACATAAAGTGCTCAGCAAAGGGCTAAGGTTGTGCCAGTCTCACAGCAGATGCCGAGTTGTTGAAGTGAATACAATAGCTCCATCCTCTATATAGTACCCTGTGCGCCGGTCTCCTTGCAGCCTTCTGAACTGGAATCACTAGGTCTGAAGTGGAATCACTGAGTGTCACAAAAATCCAGGAATGGGATCCGTGTTTCTGCTGTTTGCTCCACCAAACCATCTTGGAAGCACAGACACATGTGAACACGTGCATGCTGGTTGAATGAAGTATGCAATTAGGCTGTATTTCAGCAGCAAGGAGTTGGAAATTGCCAAATCTCTCCGACCTAATGACTCTCTTGGATTTGTGTTCACAGCCACATGCCTGTGTACAGGTAAAATTCTTCCTGCAAATGCTGATCCAGAGTTTGTGTGACCCAGTAAAATCTGCTGAGATGAGAAATAATCTCTGTCTAGTCTAGAAGAAGAGGAAAGAGACATTGTTTTCTATTCTACCCCACAACAGCTTCTGTTTACCCTGTAATATCCTCACTGATTGTACCCACTGATGGTGGCTCACAGGGGAGCTCACCTGAAGTCCCTGCTTTTCCATCCAGGCACAACACATAAACAGTTCATGCAGTCGTGGCATGGCAGTGAGTGGGAGCTCGAGCACCAGCAGCAGGCTCGATGGATGCCTGCATCCTCACACCAGTAACGAAACAAGGGAAATAAATAAATGAGAGTGGCAGGAGAAATAGCAATGAAAGGTGATGAGAAGGGCCAAAACTTCCACCTGGGAATGTGGAGTATCACAGTGATAGATGAAGAAATATTGAGGTAGAAATAGTAAGTATATAGTAAATGTATAGTAAATATATTTTGAAAAGCAACTTCATTCTTGGTAGGATTTTGTCTAGTGAAGGTCTGTTGTCCTTAGGTGAATAGTTAAGAAGCAGTCTTTTTTAAAACTATATCAAGAGCTCAACATCTGGGCTCTCAGAATCACCACAGAACGCTGGAATTTGAAGGGAAACTCCAGTTGTAGCCTTATATTAATATAGGCGGACAGTTAACTGGCTCTCAGCTCTTCAGTTCCTAAGGCAGACTCAATGAAAGAGATTTAAACGTATTAGTAATTTTATTTGGAAGTCATTCAGGCACTGTGATGAAAGGCAGCAGTATAAAAGTCTTGGAGAATCATATGTGTTTAGGATTTTTATAGTGGTGGTAGTCTTTGGCTGAGGTAGAGATTGAAGACTTTAACTGTCTGTTAAAAGAAGCAGTAAGCACAGATATTTATTTAAAATTCTGACTGTCCTGCCATCTTAAAGCACTTTGTTTTCTACCTGTCAGAGAACTGAGTGGGGAGAGACAGAGCCACAAAAAGGTATGTTCCTTGCTAATGTGGGTCCATAAACGCTTTCTGAAGAAACAGGACTGCAGGTTTTTTGCCTTGTGCTCTGCAGAGACGTGTCCCATGCAGTGCTGTGGTGTAAAGGGCAATGACTGCGGCTTCTGCCTTTGTCACTGCAGAATAAGGTTCAAGTTTCAGCTGCATAACTGTGGGGCAGGATTCCTTCCTTCCTAACAGGGGTGCCTCCCATCCAGGGCTGTCTTTGGGCAAATACTTCAGTGCAGCTACCTGAACCTGTTGTGCATGGTGGGAATAAAGCTTGTATCTCAAGTGAAGAGAACAGGGGTCACAGCTAGACCATATTTGTAGTAAGATGACCAGATTTTAAGTATGATTTATTCCTGTTAAATACTGAAAATCTATCTGTGGACTTTTCTTCATCAGAGTCCAAAATGTACAATAAGATATGTAAGTCCAAAATACGAGATAAATATGAGAAAGGTCCAAGCAGCTTTTATAATCCAGTTGTTGTCCCTCCTTGGCAAGGAGGTAGCAGGTATCTCTCTTCACTGTTGTGTGCTCTAGAAGTTTCATCGTTCCTAATATAAACACTTCTCCCTAGCCCGGGTCTTTGTCACTGCGATGGATGTGCACACTGCCTACTTCTCCCAAACAGTCCTTAACCAGCTCCCTGCAAAGTCCTGCTCACAGAGCAGGAGAAAAGTGAGGGGTTTGCCCTTCCCACAGCCTTCATGCAGGCTGTGTGTGCCCTGCCAGCCTTGAGTGTGCTACAGGCTACTGTGGCATGCTGATGTGAGCTTATGCTTTCTCTCTCGGAGACTGCTTTTGGTTACTGCCTGAGTGGTGCACACCTGAAAGAGCCCCAGCCCTGGAAGCAGATCCAGCTCAGTCACTCACATTTTTTCTCTCCCAGCGGGGAAGTCCGTGACTGCCCAGTGCAGAGGGATGTTTCTGACACATCTTGGTCTCAGTGGCACTGCTAATAGAGCATGGCTGTCTCGTTTGTAGTCTCTGTTCATCTGACAGCTCAGAATTATCAGCACTGATGCTTCACCTCTTTTTCTCCGAGCTAGTGATTTGTCTATATTATGGGTAGGTAATCTTGACAAAACATTACACATTAGCAGCTGAGACTGTTTGAAATGGGAAAATTGCTCACAAACTGCTCCATTACAGACCCAAATAACAAATTCTTTCTTTCCCTCAATGAAAGAGAGGTAGTTAAGGCCCAAACTAATACGTCTGTCTCCCGCACTGCACGGGGAATCACTCTTCAAGACGAATGGCTTTGTCACTCCTGAGACACTCCTGCCACTCCTAATGGCTCTATGAAGGCTGCATTAGGCAAAGTTTTTTTATCCTTTATGTTTTGCCATCCTGGATGTGAGCAATACAGGCGCCAGATGAGGAAGTGATAAAAAGATTTGCACCTCAGTGAACTTTGAGATGAGTTGGCATGGGAATTTGAGTGCTTATTCTTTACGCTGGGATCATTTTTCGTATGTTTTGCTATGATTCTATGATATGTAGCTGCATAGTTTCCCCATTTGTTTTATTTTTTTCTCTGATATGTTTATTTTCTCCTCTCAGAGGTGTGAAGTCATTTAAAGAGAGTGGGAAGAAGGAGAACTTTATCCTGTTTAGTATCATGTTATTACAAGAAAAATGCATTTGAATCCATTGGGCCCTCATGCTTTGCAATCTCTGATAATATATGAGAGAAGAGAAAGGAAATTGTTCATGTCCTTTGATGTTGTTGTCAAAGACTCTAAACTAAAGCTTGGAGAGGCAGACAGAGCATTGCCACATGTCAGAATCACAGAATCACAGAATCGCTCG
>NW_010202270.1:0-954 GCF_000695765.1 Mesitornis unicolor
TGTAATACCGACAGCCCCCCCCATACCACCTGAACAGGTTAATACCACAACTGAGACTTTAATGGAGGAAATCGCCTGTCAGCCGAACAGTGCTCCGATACAAGTATTGTAACCTTCTGCCCCACCTCAGGCAGTACTACTCCCTGACGATAATGATGAGGATTTATCTACTTGCTCTGTTATGGAAACCAAAGATACGGGGCTGAAAGAATTAGCTCATCAGGTGGCCGAGGCGCTCCAAAAGCTTGATAAAAATAATGGAGCAATTGTCGAATGGTCTGCCGCGGGTGTCATACCCTCGGGGTCTGTGCGGCAACTTCTTTTAGAAACTCGAGATCCTTTAACACTCTCTGCACCGCCTGCACCCCGTGCTGTGTCCCATTGGTCGGGTGTTATCAAAGATGCTATTTTCGAAGGAGAGGATTTTTACAATCTACCTTACAATTATTTGATATAGAACATTGGAATATGTTGGGCAGAGAACTTTGGAACTCTGTTACAGTTTGCTTAAACGAATAGCACTAACTTGGCGAAAGACCAAAGGAATGCTGACAACAGTCCCTTCAGAGGCAGCAGTTAAAGCAGCATTCTGGCAATCATTAGAAGAGGCCCGTGACGCATCACATGATTCTAATATTAATGACAAGTCAGAGGCAAAAACACCCGGATCTGCCCCCCCTTATGAAGCCGCTACTGACAAACACGTTCTTCCAGCTTATGAGCGTGATTTTTGGGGTGGAGGATCTTCAACTGTGCTTTTGTCAATTTTCCTGAGAAGTTCTGGTTCTAAACCCGTAAGTCCAGATTCCGCTGCACCTCCTGTACCCCAAGAGATGCCTAAGTCTGGGGCAGCTGAACCCTCTGCTCCACCATTAGGTCCGACATCTGTACCGTTGCCCATGAAAATGGAGGAAGCAGGGGCTGCAGGGGAAATGAGGATTTGCTCAGACTTTC
>NW_010202270.1:1099-1487 GCF_000695765.1 Mesitornis unicolor
GGGGGCCCCCGCACCGCCGCTGCCCAGGAACCGCACGGCAACTTTTCCCCTTCCCTACCAGCAGCGCTCGGCAATCCCACAGACTTGTGGCCGCTGTTCCCCCCACTGTCTTCGGAGAAGAAATAATGACCCCATTTGTGCCACTGCTAAAACACTCGACAGGGAAAGATAGTAACTCAGCATCTGAGAGAGAAGGAAAACAACCACAGGCCATGGAGTTAGAACTGATTTTCAAGCTTAGAGACCTTTCAAACATTTGCAGAAAGAAGGAATATCAGCTAAGATGCCCAAATTGTGCAGCGCCCTACTCCTGTCTGCCAGCAAGACAATAGGATGATGCCTCAAAAACAGAAACTAAGCAAATGACACCAACAACATTACATCTTTA
>NW_010202271.1:0-14477 GCF_000695765.1 Mesitornis unicolor
AATCCCTAACATTCTGTGATTCTGTGATAAGCATTCAGAACCAGTGTCTCAGCTGCATTTGATCAACTGTGTTTATGTACCTAGCCACAAACGTGAATTGATGCTACATCTCAGCAAAGGAGATGACTGGCTTACTCCCCATCCTCTTCTAGTGCTTGTAGCCCATGCTGTCCACCTTTTTGCTGTCACTTCTGCATGCAGTAGATGGGAGACCAATTGGAGACACTTTCCCTTAGCATGACCTTCAGTCCAATGGCCACAAAGTCCCAGGGCTCATGGTCCTTCCCCAGAGCACATGCAGAGGCTGGCAGCAATGCCCTCCATCCTTGTGTTGTGGCCGTAACCTCATATGCTGGCATTGCCTCTGCACTGGGATGCAGTGAGAAAGCTGCTCTTTTAGAGACATGCAACAAACTGGGCCTCTTCCAAGTCTCCCAATGAAACACTTATTGCAACGTGGGCAGCGTTATCTGAGCCGACATTGTTTAGATGACTTTGAATTAAATGCAAACAAGATAATTCCAAAAGCAGTAAGAGATTATTGTCACACCATTATGTTGTGAGCTGGCAAACAGGAAAACCCAGAAGGCCCATCTTTTAAAATTTCTATCACCAAAAGCCAAACAAGTAGAGCTGCCACTCCTTATCAAGTGCTGTAGGTAGATCTGGCTGCCTCACCAACTGTGAAACGAAGGAAGCATTTAGATGCTTGCTACGGCTGCTGCTAAGAGACCTTTGGCCACTGTCCCCCCTCTAAAGAAAAGGGTATATGTTTGGGAGTTGGAAGTCAAACAGGGGAGGATGAATTTCTTAAAACAACCCTTGCCTCTGGGCATTCTCCAGAAGTGTCTCATCTTTGACCTCTGGAGAGGTTTCTCTAGGAGGTAAACTTTAACTTCATTTAGAGACTTATTCTGCTTATAATGCAAATCATTGTTAATGCAGCTCCACTGATTTCAACATCTTCCTGTTGAATGACCCACAGAGGGAAGGAGTGTTTAGCAACTTGGTCCATTGATACTTATGCTCAAGGAGTGATTATCCTGTCACAGCTTGCTAGGCAAGTGTCACCTTCCAAAGTCAGTATGGTGTATAAGGATGAGAAACACTTGCAAAAGTAAGTCACTGGAGGGAGTCAAAGTGGGAGATGCAATAGTTTGCCTACAGGTAGCTTTATTTATTGTTAGGATAATAAAGATTTACTTGCACTGACCTCTTTGGAGAGAACAAGAAAATGTGAAAGTGAGTATTTTGCAAGGTACATTGCTGGTGCTTGTCAGGAGTATAGGACTGGTTTTATATTTCATTCCACTGATGTACTTGTCTTTGGTATGGTTGATCCCTGTGGATGAGAGCCGAACTGGCCTCATCTTTTGAAGCAGGCATGAATGAGGCTTATTTCTACTGTATCTTTCCTGCCACGGGAAGTGCCTCTGCTGGTGACATTTCACTACTGGGAGCTGGTGGCAAGGGAAGGCTGTGGTAAGGGAGGGACGATTTCTGGAAACAGGCCTGAGCAGCAGTATCTAAAAGAGGCATCTTTCAGAAATCCTACGTACAATTTTTCTTCTGTCTTCACATCCCAGCTTCTAGATGTAAGACAGCTTTAAGAATCTAGATTTTGATTAGTCCTAGAATTACTGCCGTTTATGCTTAAGCCTATCTTAATGATTGAATATATCACTTAATCACAATTTACATAAGCAAAATGTCCCTTGCTTTTCATTTGCATCTAGTCCTCTAGTGAGCACGATAAAAACGTTTTTGGATCTTTGCAGTACTGACCAAGGACCATTTCTTCCTGAAGAGCTGAACAGCTTCCAAACCAGGATTTTTGAAATGTGTATTATTTGTTATAGGTGACTAATACTTCTAATACTCCTATGTCTTCAAAGTTATCATCTTTCTGTCTGCTTATATTACCCACAGGTGCAGCTCCTGCCATATCATTAGCAGAACTGTTAAGGAAGGAGGAGTGGTGTGTGCACGTATAATATCTTTAAAACTTCAAATGCCTAATTTTTTAGTGATATTAGAGTTAAAATGAGTTAACTGCAACAAGTCACTTATTTATTTTGTCATTTTGAGAATGCAGAGAGCAGTGTGCTTGGGGATATGTGGACAGGGAATGGCATGAAGAATTTGCGCTTGTGTGCCCTGAAATTTAGAAAAGTTTAGCAGTGCAGCTGAAAATACAACCCACCAAAATGCATGCACCCCCCAGCAAAACAAAACACAATAAAGCCTTGATGAAATATTGCAGTAGATAACTACTAATGCTGCTCATACATCCAAGAAATAGTTGTGGTAGAAGCTAGTGCCAACTTGATGTTATATCCAAAGCTATAATTTATATTCTTGTTTATTGCCGAAAAAAACTTGCTTCATTTATTGAACCAACCACATTGTGAAGTAATCAGTCCTGTGGTTTCCCTTGACATCGCCGTAGAAAGCAATATCGACTGGAGTTCCATAGATGGCAGCATTTCACAAAGAACTTCTTTCCTTTCCTTTCCTTTCCTTTCCTTTCCTCCTTTCCTTTCCTTTCCTTTCCTTTCCTCCTTTCCTTTCCTTTCCTTTCCTTTCCTCCTTTCCTTTCCTTTCCTTTCCTTTCCTCCTTTCCTTTCCTTTCCTTTCCTTTCCTCCTTTCCTTTCCTTTCCTTTCCTTTCCTCCTTTCCTTTCCTTTCCTTTCCTTTCCTCCTTTCCTTTCCTTTCCTTTCCTTTCCTCCTTTCCTTTCCTTTCCTTTCCTTTCCTCCTTTCCTTTCCTTTCCTTTCCTTTCCTCCTTTCCTTTCCTTTCCTTTCCTTTCCTCCTTTCCTTTCCTTTCCTTTCCTTTCCTTTCCTTTCCTTTCCTTTCCTTTCCTTTCCTTTCCTTTCCTTTCCTTTCCTTTCCTTTCCTTTCCTTTCCTTTCCTTTCCTTTCCTTTCCTTTCCTTTCCTTTCCTTTCCTTTCCTTTCCTTTCCTTTCCTTTCCTTTCCTTTCCTTTCCCCTTCCCTATCCTCCCCGCCTTCCATTTCTTTTATTTCTTCTCTTCCTTCTTTTTTGAAAACAGTTCCCTACTCTGTTGACAGGGTTAAGAATTCCTGTTGTTTTACAGGAACTAAAGAAATACTTTTGGTATTTTAGAAACTTCTGAAGTGCCGTAGAGTGGTTAGAAAATGTTTATACCATGGAAAGGGTATCAAATGGATATTTATAGTATTTAAAACATTACCTCAGATTGCCATGAACTGGACTCTGAGAGCAGACTGTTTGCATTACCCACTACTTTCTACGTATTTTTTCAGATCCTAGTGTGAAGGGGCTAGACTTCGACAATGTTGTATGTCTGTATGTTGGGGGTTTTTTTTTGAAGATAGAGAAGTGCCAGGATAAAAAGTATATCAAAATATAGTAGAAAAATATCAAAAGAACAAAGTCTCCATTAAATCAATCAAAGTGAATTATTCAGAGTTCTGTAGTATTTCTAATTTATTAATATGTCATAGAAGACCTTTATTATTTCATGAAAAAATCTTGAAATTCTGGTTACATATGAGAATGATCATTGATTCTGCAAATATTTGTTCTGAGGGGGTTGTAAGTTTTCCCCTAAACTAACTTTTAGACTGAAGTCTTCTTATTCTCAGTATTCTTTGCATTTCTTTGAACATGAAAAAAAGAATAATGAACGTATTTTGAGTTACACATGCATGAAGAAGATGATAATTAAAGAAGTAAAAATATTGTTGAGTCATAATTGAATATTAGAATTAGAAACCGAGTCTTTATCACGTAATTAGTTCTCCAAATGGACAGCATGAGCATGTTTTGATCAGATAGGAAAAGCAACTGAGAAACAAAATGTAGAAATGTAGAAAGTATAACATATGCAGCTGGTATAAAATGTGTAATTCCTCAGTGACATAAGCATTTGACAAATGCAACTATTCAGTTGTTTTTACAGAGGATTTCAGTTTATGTGAACAAATGTTTCAGTATCTGGCTACTTGCCCATGATCCAGTTGAGTTTGGAGTCTGGGTCGTTGTATTTATACTAATCCCTGTGGATTCTACTGAATTCTTCAAACCATAGGAATTCAGTCTAAGCATGTCAGAAAAATGTGGCCTTCTTTCCATTCAGTCTTGGTTTCTCAGTGTAATATTTTGTATCCTCTGTTGGCAAAAACCGTATGAAATTTGGGTGGAGTATTAAATATGTGTGAAGTGGTTCCTTCTGAAGCAGCTGGATATTTCTGGGTTTGTTTAATCTGAAAAAGGCACCATTTAACAGGGAAAGCTTTTTTGATCAACAAGAACTTAGACATGTTCCACATAATTCTTCCCTAAAAATTGGTTATCACATTATTTTTGAGAGTTGACGTAGCTGTCTCTCTCTTGTCATCTTGATATATAGTAAATCATTCAAACTACATCGCAGAATTTTCTGAAGAGCCTTTGAGGTCCTTTAGAATAGCTGTTAGGACACGCATTGGGAAGGCAGCAGACCACAGGTAAAATCTCTTATTGCCTATTTTAAACATTTAAACCAGATTTTTCAAATACTCAGGTATGTGGGGGACTGGTGACTAATTGCCAATTTATTAGACTTTTTGATGTGTGTGTGTGTGTGTCTTGTCTAATAGCCTATTGTGGACCTGCAAAACTTTTGTAATAAAAGTGCTAGATTTGACTCAATAATTCGTTATCAGCTATATGCAGAATGCGTGGGTTCAAATCCTAGTTCTGCCACAGATTTCTCATGTAACCTCAGGCAAGACAATTTATCTGCCTAAAAATTAGGCATCTAATCTTAGCTAGTCATCTAGGCTCCCTCTATAGTCAATGGTGAGAGATAGGCACCTCCAGAAGGCAGCTCATACCTCCTATTTCAGACCCCTATCTTTGAAGATGAATCACCCCCTGCAGGTTCCTGTTTCTGCAGCCAGAGATACTGAGGGAGCCTGGATGTCTAGTCTAAACTAGTTGCTTAACTATTAGTAGTTAAATAAAGGTAAAAGCATTTCATGATGGGTATTCTTGTGCCTCGTTTGCCTGTGTGCACTGAGAAGAATTCAGCCCATATGTGAGGGATAATGATACAGATACATCTGGGCAAGATGACTGTGGGTGGTTTGCAAAACTTGATTTGTCAACATCACAAGCTTTTCAGGTTCAACATGTAGGAACTAACTGGATAATTTGGTCTTCAGATATCAAAGTATATCCTGTGTTTTCGAGATGAGACAGTCTCACTTTCTGTTAGCCCTATGGATAAAGATATAGAGGAGAATGAAAATTAGATGTGCATTTAATCGAAAACGTTCTTGCTGGCTGTTAATGTGTTTATAGAAAGCAGTGATCTACACAGATTCTGTATCTTTGGACAAGATGTTAAATGACACTAAATGTGAGCACTACCATTTATGTACAACTCTTTTCTGCAAACAAACTAATCTTGAATCATTTAATTCTGCTTTTGCAAAGAAGATAGGAGTGTGAAAAAAATGAAGGTTTATGTTGGTCCATGAAGTTTTTCCTTCATCCTGCATTTTTATATTACCAGCTATCTCAGGAGGGCTTACTCCTCTCTATTAGTCAGCACTTCTAAACTCTTGTATGTCAGCCAATGAATACAATGGTATAGCTGCCCAACAGCATCTATAATCTGATTATAAACCAAATGTTTTCTGTTTAATTTCTTGTCTATCATTAAGCAAAAAAGAGAGATCTATTTTGCAGTGCGGTGAATACTTGAAGGGTGACCTGATACTTTGAATTTGATCTGATCTCACAAACCAGTCCCTGTCTAGACCCACGATGTACTCAATTGCAGTTTGGAGTGTCCTGCACTGTAAAACAAATGTGTGGAGCAACCATAAGAGAGCAGCTGCTTATGGCTCTGAGGGAATTATATTCAGTGAGAAGGGATGTGTTTGTCAGAGCAAGAGAGACAATAAGCTATATAGTCTTGTGCTACAGTCTAGTACCATAATCTGAGGCTACCCTATATAACAATCAGACAGGCAATATTACCCTTATGTTTGACGAAGACTGTGGGGAGAGGCACAGACCTTTATTCCTCTCCTCGTCTATATGCATGAGACAGGAAAAATGCCTTGGGATGGAGGATCCGGGAGCAAAATGCAACAATGGAGGGAACACTTTTCTCTTTTTATATTTACTTGGGACCGTTACATCTTGGTGGCATTGCAGATAAATCTCTCTGACTGAGTATAGAGGATTGGGCAAGTGGGTACTCTTATATGCATTCAAAAATACATACAGTACGGAGAAACAAGAACATATAAATATATCAAATTGGGATTAGATATGTTTGAAAATGGTCTTTTTCATAAACGTGACCACTGTTTTCTGCAGTATGGTTTTAGAATACAGGATACAGAAGAAATAAGATTTTTTCCTTATTCATGTATTTCATTGATCTCTGAAATAGACAGTTAAAAAGGGCATGAAGCAGGAGCATGGGCTTAGATGCTGAAATATATATTTATTTTCAAAAAGAAAGATGTAGCTGAATCACATATACTTTGAAATCAGGCCTAAGGTGTCAAATAAAAACACTTAGATTCTCAACTTTTAGACAGGGAACTTTGATCTCATGATTGACAATGAAGATTTTTCTGTGGAGGTAAAGAACAATTTGCTGATTTAAGCGTATTCATTTTTCTCATACTATTAAGTGAAAGCTTATGCTCTTGAAGAGACAATTTCTAGGTGCTCTTTCTCTGTCTTTGCCTTTCTTTTTCATCTGCAGTAAAACAATATAAAAAAAAGAAGAAAAGAATAAGAAAAGGTGGTATACGGACTGAACTAAAGGAAACCAATTTCTTTATTTCCTTAGAAAACAAGGCTGCTGTTTCAGATGACATTTTTGGTTTTGACAAAATTGTCAAAAGAGATTTAACTCCTCTGTTTCCAGATCATAAGATTTCTGTAAAAGCAACAGTGCCCAGCAAAGGAATTCCTCCAACTATTATTAAAGACAGATCAGATTTAGCAAACTCTGTTATTCTGAGATAAGAAAATTGCACAGAAATAAACAACTTGACATTTTACTTCCTCTTTACACTCTGCCTAGGATAGAAACCACATGAGTGTAGGCATATTGGTTTGGAAATATGAAACATGACAAATCTTTGTTTTGCTTTGTTTTCAAACTTGAAACTGAAGAAATTGTATGCTTCCCAGCGAATTACACAGTTAGGTTTCCCCAGGTAACCTATGGTTCTTCAGAACCTATTTTAGTGTTTTAGGAAACTGTTAAGCCAGGCTAGTAATTGCTTATTAGTCCTCAGTGTACAGTTCAAGCCAAATAATTACAAACATACCCATTCTTATATCATCTTAAAACCACTGATCCTGAAGGGAACCTGTTTCCTCTTAGAGGAAAAGGCATACTGTCTTATTGAATGGGAAAGGGAGTGATAGAAAGAGTGGCCTTGTTGCAGTCAGTGGAAATTGTGCCGTTGACTCAGTGGGACTAATTCCACCCACCTGGCTGAGACATCCACTGCAGCACAGTGCCGGTGCTCTGCAGTGCTTACTGGAAGCAGGACATAAGGGCTTCGCACACTGAGTGTCCCAGTCCCAAAACATGCCCTATGTTCCTTTTTGAAGTCAGATTTTGGAGGATGAGGAAAAAGGAAATTATGATGGAAAGATTAAAAATAAACCTGTTGAGATGCATGTGTTTTTATGAGTTAGAATTCTAACTTTACCCTTTACTCTCCATCAGCTAATTTTTGCAAAGTCAAATTAAGCTACTTGCTATTCCATTGGCAGGATTTTTTACCAGGGTCAAAAATTTTTGGAAAGTAACCTGTAAATTAGATATTCATTCATTATGTGCTGTTTATCTGGAAAAAAACCCTGTAAAATTATATTTTGCGAAAGTTCCTAACCTTTCTTTAATTTGTTATTGCTTGGTGTGCTGCTCAGTGATTTTCTATGCTTGTGTTATCAAGGACTCATTTCCAAAAATAGCTAAATAGCTTCTGAAGAACTAGGAGTGAAGTGTGAATGAGCTAGACTTCAGACCTGAAAATGCAGCAGATAGGCTTAGCTTTTAGTGCCACTATGGGTAAAACTCTTGGACTTGTACTATAGATCACCTCTGAGCTTGGGCTTTGGAATCACTTTAAATTTGACATAATGCATATGCTTTTCTAATCCATGACATCAAGTCCCAATGAATTTGATCTAACATTACCCATTCCTGATATTAGTCCTTTTGTATTATTTCCACATATGAAAAATTGAGATAAGACAAGTTAATTCCCAGCCAGAGGATGGATTAGTTAATATTCAGATCGTATTTTGCAAATAGTAAAAATAATGTCATGTAAAACTTTGGATAACTACAAATTAAGATTCTGAAAATCATCTGCATGATATGGAGCACTACCTTACTAGTCCTCTTTAAAGAAAGGACATGCTGATACTATGGACACACACTGAGGGAAGCTTTATTAACAAGACATATAGGAACAAATATCACCTAGAACTACTGTATATTGTATAATTTAGAATTTAGCTTTCTGAATAACATAAGACAGTAGTTCTAAGGTCAGAACAATTAGTGTCTTGGATGAAATGGGAAGGACCAGTGTTCATAGAGGCTGTTACCAGTTATGATAAAATTGGTAGAAAGAATGTGACATGTGAAGTCAGAGAAATACCAATGGAAAAAAGTTTTCAGATAATTCACAGGGTGATTTTGAGAAATGTGAAAATTTAATTATTTTGGCTTTTTTGAATTTTCAAATTATATTTATTGTTTTTATAATTTTATTATCCATTTTACAAAGAATCTTCATCTTCTGTAATAGCTAATCATCATGTTATAAAGGAAAGTGGAAAGAACATACCTCATATTAAAAACCTGTCTAGAAATGCTCAACAACCTGCTTTTCTTTTGGATGATCCACTGTCTTGCAAACTTGAAATTTTGTTTAGGAAACTTTCAGGAAAAATTTTCTTATGCCAGAATACTTTGCATCCAGGCATTTTCATTTTAATTGTAATATTTGACCTTAGTTAATTGAAGCATTAAGCTGCAGTCTTCTTAGGAATTTTAATTTAGGTCTGCAGTCTGTCCTGTAGACTTGTTCTTAGAGATTGCCCTACTCTTCCTACAGTTCAATGAAGATTTTCTTTGACTTAGTTCAGTCATTTGTCATCAGTGTCACAACTCTCTGAATGCCATAAGGAACATCTAGCCTGGCCAGGAAGACAGGTCTATAGGAAAAATGAATATGTTGTACGTTCAACTCTGTCTGCCATGAGATAATCCACCAAAATGCTGTATGCATTTTAGTGACAGAGCTGACTACCAGTGAATCACTTCAGACTGATTTATTAAACTAGATGAAACATTTTAGTAGAAGAAATGCTGAAATGATTGCTTTAAGTTAAAAAGAAATATTGAAATTAATGGTGCTGCTATTTCCAAATCTTTTTTTCTTGATTTATATTCTGTGGTTTGTAATTCTTAATTTCTGAAAGGTTGCCACTTCCATTGAAAATGAGAAGAAAGATAGAGAAATGGCAGAGTTTTGTCATGCTGGAATGTCTGTACTTTGCACATCTTTCCTAATAATATATACGTAGTGCTCTGCATATTGCTTTACTTAATGTAAGCAGCCCCTACCAATTCCTGTGGCAATGGACTGGGTGACAAATACTCTGTCCACAATCCAGCCAGGCCTTCAGATCAGTGAGTGATAATGTTCAACTCTGACATCTACATGACTTGCTAAAAGTGGGCTAGAGGCTTAGCTGTGTGTAACAGAGGAAGGTGGTCTTTTCAACCCCAATTGTCTGTACACTTGGCTATTTTATATTAGGTTGTCACTAGAGAAAGGAGTGGACTGCAGCTCTCAGCTATGCCATCTGAACGCCTTCCTCACTAAAGTATATCCTTTGTAGATCCAGCCCAATAGCCTCCATTTGTCTTTTCATCTGCTACACAGGATAATAATGCTTTACTTTTCATAGCATTGCTCCAAAGATACTTTTAGTGTCTTAGTGTTCAATACCATATGATTGCAATCCATAGCGTGAAACGATTTAACAATCCATTTTTTCTAATCAAGACATCTCATCTAAGTGTTGTAATGCAGTGTGTTCAGCAGATGCTGACTGTGTTAGCAAACCCAGATATCTGAGCATACATGAGGTATCTGCTACAATGCACAGCAGACACAGGACCCAATCCTATTTCCTCATTAAAAAATGAAGAATTTTGCCATTTGATCTAATGGGGACAGGGTCTTTCTTCAAGGTTCTGTGTGAAGGGTGGAAGAAGTCTTTTATTGGTAATGGACCAAGACACAATGAATTAATTATAGTAAGAAATGACTGCTGGGCCTAGTTAGTATCTCTTGCATCCTAAACATGTACTCTCAAGAGAAAAAGAGATACAAACTCGGATGTTAATTATTTATTGTGTCTGATGGCAAAAGCAAAGTGGAAACTAATGGCAATACTTTATTTTGTTTCTTCCAGTTTTACGTTTAATTTCCTTTGCTGTAAAGTTTCTATGTGTGTTGATTGGTCATGTTTTCTTCATTGTCTCCCATCATTTATTAAGTCAGAAGACAAATTCCACTCTTTTAGCCACTGCGTGAAGCTGGCCTTTTTTTTTTTTTTTAAAATAAAACTTTTAAAAGTGCAACTTATCATACTATTCTGGAAGCCTGGCTTTTCCCATGCATTCCAATGGTGATCTCCATTTCCTCTGCTCTAATCAACACCACCAGCACAGGGAAAAAAAAATCTGCTTCCTATTTTGTTTTAAACTCTCCTACATTTTTATATATCTAAGACACTTTGAAAAGGTTTTTTTAATGCCTAGCCATTGAACAAACCTTTGGTTCTGTAGATCCTTTTCACAGAAATTGTTCCATTGCCTCCAGTTTTTCTCTGAGTTGGAAATAAGTGTGAAGGGGGGGGAAACTGTTCCATCAGTGAGAGTGAGATTGGACCCAAGAGTAAGGATTTTTTGTCTGGTGCAGTGTGTCAGGATTAAAGCCTCCTCATGTGTTTCACTCAGGTTTTAGAGCGTCTTTCCAGTTTTTCCTACTAAGCAGCCTTCTCAGTGTTCACTTTCTTGAGATTTCATCTTTAGACTCCAGTGTCCTGAATGTGAGTCTTTTTTCATTTGGGAAGGTGGTCCTGTGTAGTGCCCAGCCCTCAGTACCTAATTAAAGGATTACATGCAACTCTTACAGGCTGTGGCTTTTTACAGGCTCAGTTAGATAGGCCCAATTTAGAGGGATATTCCACTAGAAATATATGCATAGAGATTACTTATGCGAGTAGCGTGAATTGGCCCCTCCCTATTTTTTGTCATGAAGAGCACTTGATCTTATTCAATTGCCTAGTATACTGTGATAGAATGGAAATAGAATAGTGTATCATACTGCATATTATGGTCACGGTCTCTCCTCTGACTCTTTGCAAATTAGCATTTTACTAACAGGGGAAGCATATGCTAGATTAAAACAGGCAGGGTTTTTTTTCTTTTTCCTTTTTTTTTTTTAGAAAGGCAGAAATGGCAAAAATTATGCTCTTCAATTTCATTGTGAAATATCTCTCCTTTTCAGGGAAATATGTTTCCTGGATGGATTGCCACCTGCAGAGTATACTATACATCTTTGTTAAATTATTTTCTGTCTCTGCAGAAATAGCAGTTTAGTTTTGTAGTATTTTTTAAACAAAATGACTGAGCATTTAGCATAATTATGTTCAGCACTATAATCTTTTTTTTTCTTCTTTTGTCGAGCCATCCTTTAACAGGGAGTAAAAAATGAGACACACTGTAAGCTATTTTGCATAAATGAATAATTATGATTGCCACATATTGCCAATTGTAATTAGAGATAATGCTAGGTTTTGGAGCTTTTACTCAGGCATTGCTTTACCAAGCAAAACAGAACTTTTGTAACATTCACCTTGTTGAGCGAACAGATTGGGTCTTCTGTTTTCACCAAGGACAAACACACGTGCATTTTTTTCCCCTGCATTTTTTTTAAATGATAGCTTTAATTAGTTGAAGGTAAATACGTAAATAAAAGACACACTATAAATAGTAGGCTCTTAGCAAAATTAGAGGCACATTAAAGATAACACACTTTTGGGACTTGCAGATCAGTTAGCAAGTCAGCTGAGCATTAGAGGGAAATTGGCAGCTGCTTACAGTTAGCAACCAAAAATGCTGTAGGTAGCGTATGCATGTGCAAACCATTTAAGGGCTCAGTTTACCTTATTTACATTCCAGCACCTTTGGGATTTGAAGATGGGTAGGTTTTTGGGGGGGAGAGGAGGCTGGTTCCTGAAAAGTGCTGAGCTAAAACCCAATGTTAGGCATACCTTCTCTCAAAGCAAGCTGCTCGCTGCTGCAGTGCTAAAACTTGCAGTTTATACAGCTCTCGGATACTGTGCATCCACACTGACATGAGAACTTGGCATAGTGCTAGACTAAAAAACAATGCTGTTTAATCAGGTGTGGAGTGCTGGCTTATTACTTTTGCCAGCAGCTTTGTTTTACTTGGACTGCATAGCCTTGTAAGAATTCAAAGCCATTGCAATATTGCTGAAGAAGCTTTCTGAGATGTGTAACTAACCATAATGCTGTATCTCCAGGGTACTGAATGAATGCAGCAAACAAACTGTACTTTGCAACTGTCTCATTTTCCTAGGAAAAATGGACCAACTTCTGGAATTGTTGTTCAGCTCCCAGTCTCAGTGGGAGTTTTGTCTGGGCACAGACAGGCTAAAGCCTAAACAATGAGCATTAAATTTGGCCCCTTCATGTCAGGATCTCACAATTCTTTGGGAAATGTTAACAAATTAAGGTTCACAACCCCCACCCTGTAAAATAATACTGTTCCTCTTTTACAGATGGGCAAAGAGGATCATGAATCAGGACAGCAACAAGAACTAGAGATCAGAAATCTGACTCTGGAGCTGGCTACTCCATTGTCTTCATTAATTATTTTTCATGGCTTTGTTAGATCCCCAGGCTCTCATTACGCTTCCCGAAAGTTTTCATAACGGGAGTTGAGGGTGTTTGGATATGATTTTCCATATGGATTATTCGATGCATTTTCCTTATTCTGCATATCACAATTTGACTTTGTCACTTAAACCCTAATTGGAAGGGTGCTTCAGCCATTACAGGTTACAAATCCTGCTGTTTTGCCTACCATGGAATTACTTAAATGTGAACATAATCTCTGTTCCTTGCCCTGCAGAAGCTTTCGTGTGGTGGCACATCTCACAATTAGGCCACACCTAGCTGAAATCTCCCAAAGGAGTGCTGTAGAAGCTATTATCCTCTTCAGGGATTGGTAACCTGGCATAGATAAAAGTAGGGAAAAAAAGAGACCAAATACTTTCTTAATATGTACACTGATTTGTTTTCATGGGATTTTAAAATTATTAGACTGTTGTTCCTGCTTTCTTTCCTAGGCAGGGAGTGTATCAAAACGTTCTCCAGGTAGTTTGTCCTTCTAAATGGCACAGTTTCATTTTCTTCTCTTAGAGCAGGATCTAGGATACTTTCATACACTTACTTACTTACAATCTCTAGGATACTTTCATATACTAGACAGCACTTTAACAGAGTTTTATAAGCATATGCATTACCATAGCTTCTCCCCATTCAGGATCTCTTAGCAAGGTTGTGGTAACAGCGGCCACAGATTTTGTAGAAAGTACTATTTGAAAATACTTGGTGTATTTGACTTGCTTTAATGTGATGTGTTTACTATCTCCATGAATTCCTAGCTGCCCTTTATATTTCCGTCCTATCAGCTGCTTTCCATTCTCTGCTCCCTCATCACCATCTTCTTTCCCAGGCATGCACTTCCTGAAATCTTGTTCCTTTCTTTTTCTCTTAGTGGAATGTTCTGTATCATTCCATTCTTTTGCTTACTCCTTTGTAAGCAGATTCACAACATGGTCATCTTCTTTCACTTGATTATCTCTCTCCAGGGACCATCTTGAGGTTATTTGTAAGTTTGTTGATTTTCTCAGTGTAACAACTCCGAGTCATGTGCTTATCCTCTTTTTGTGAAGCTGTTAACTGTTGTCTGGGGTCTGATCATGTGATGATTCAACAACTTTTTTTTTTTTCTGGACAAATACACTTCTGTGCTGCTGCAACCTTTCAGATAATGCTGTGAATATCAATTTTCTATCCCTTTATTAAACCATGGCACCCCTTCTGTTTGCATTGCTTGAACAGGTATGTTCGCTTTCATGGTTTCTTAGCTTTTGTTCCACTGCTTTTATCTTAATTTTAAAACTATTCCTGCATAGTCTATTTTTCAGCCCTTCATTCATAGGTGGAATTCAACAGAAACATTCAGGGTCACTCCGATGCCTACCTTTCAAAGACTCCTTTAAAATTCTCATTGCCTTTCTAAATATCCCCAGATTTCACACAGAATCACAGAATCACAGAATC
>NW_010202272.1:0-2007 GCF_000695765.1 Mesitornis unicolor
TCTTTTTGGCCCAACCAGCTTTACTGCTGCTGTAACTGGCATGTCTATGAAGTTTAACGTAAGTTTTTTCTTTCTTAATCAAGCCTGTTTGCTGTAGGAAACATTACATTTTGCCTTGGTTTAGGCTCGGATGCTCTGTGATCCTGCTGACAGCGCTGTTCTAGTCTTACCCTGTATAACAAGAACTGGGTTTTCCCTTCCTAGAAACTCTCTTTAGAAGACTACCGGGCAAACAGAAAAGGTCCCTCAAATCCCGTGGGAGCAGGAGCAGCTGCAGGCTTGTTCGGGTCTTCTACTGCTACATCAAGTACAGCTGCAGGGCTCTTCGGCTCTTCCACCACTAACCCGGGCTTTTCAGATGGACAGAATAAAACTGCTTTTGGAACCAGTAAGTACTTCCTGTCCCCCATTGTTACTGTGACCAGATATGCAAGTATTCTGTGAAGCTATTTAAAAATCTGTAATGAAAACAGATGAAACACTGATGTGAGCTCCAAATTTTACTAGATGTGTTACCAACATTTAATAATTGGGTTCTTTGCCATAGAAATCTCTAGTGACTAACTCTTCAGGGATTGCAAACTTCCTCTGCATCCCTCAAGTTTTGCTAGAAAACAATGCCTTAGAGCATCTGGCCTTCCAGGAGAGTCAGCTAGTTCACATGGAGAAGTAAAACAATCGGAGGTAAAACCATCAGGATACTGCAAATGGTCGGCAGGGTGATGGCATCAGTTGAAGTCAAAATTCTACTTTTGCTAATGAGTGAGCCTAAATTCCCTGGAAAAGGTCAAGTTAATTTATAGCAGACTAACTAGACTTTGACAGGAGCTGTTCTCCACCCGAGAACAGCGTTAGGATGGGAACCTGTCGTATGTTGTGCTGTCCTGGTTTCACACTGTCCATGTTGGCGTTCTTGGCCGAACAGCAAAAGTCCGGTATAAAGTAGCTACTTCAGATCAGTGCTGGCATGGCTGATAATTGCGAATCTGTTCTAACCAGTTAGTAGAGCTTTTTGAATTCAGTGTAAAACAAAGAGCGCTGAAAAGTTCAAACACCAATTCCATTTTTATTGGTTTCTGCTGCAAACCTGAACATAAGTAGGTATTTATGTTTGTGGAATTAGACTGCAAACAGAACAAAATCATACAGTCTGTCAAAACAGAACCAATTATGTGCTGTGGGAAGGCTGTACTGTCTTGGTTAGACATGTGTCTGTGCGTAACGACAGGCACTGTGGAGCGCGATCGCTGTGGGTTGAGCTGAGCTCTTGCCTTTGAGAAAGACCAGCATACAGGGGGCCGTATTTCTGCGCATCCCACCAAGGTACGGCTTGTTAAAACACGTGGACTGCCCGCCCTCACAGCCTTGCTGGGCTTCACCTGTTTCTTGTGCAAGCAACTCTGAAGGGCGCGCCTGGTTCTGCAGAGATGGCAGCGGCCGTTGTGAGAAGGAACAAAAGCTCTCATCTGTGCATGTACCGTGTTTACCACCCGTAAACGGCCCTTTTCCTTCGGGGAGAAAAAGGAAGACGGTGTTTGAGGTTCAGGGAGAAGTTTCTGTAGCAGCAGCTGTGTGGGTTACTGAGCAGAACCACAGGGCAGGGCACTGCCTGCCCCCTCCTGCCCACTGAGCTCATCTCAGGTGCTCGTGGCACTGTTTTCCCTGTATGGTGGAGAACAAACTGACAAAGGTGGTATCTTTTTGGCCAGACCCATCTGTGATGTATTTTTGCTGGTAATTCTTGGGCCTTTTGCTCACACGAACTTCAGGACAAGGAGAACCTGATGAAATGTGCCAGAGGGAAGGGAGGGCATCCAGAGGGACCTGGAGAAGCTGGAGAAGTGGGCCCAGGTGAACCTCATGAGGTTCAACAAGGCCAAGTGCAGGGTCCTGCAGCTGCGTAGGGACAATCCTCATTACCAATACAGACTGGGAGATGATGTGCTGGAAAGCAGCCTTGAGGAAAAGGACTTGGGGGTACTGGTGGTTGAGAAGCTGGCCATGAGG
>NW_010202272.1:2135-2393 GCF_000695765.1 Mesitornis unicolor
ATCCAGCTTTGTAGTCCCCAACACAAAAAGGACACTGAAGTGCTGGAGTGGGTCCAGAGGAGGCCACAAAGATGATCCAGGGGCTGGAGCACCTCTCCTGTGAAGATAGGCTGAGAGAGTTGGGGTTGTTCAGCCTGGAGAAGAGAAGGCTTATAGCGACCTTCCAGGACCTGAAAGGTGCCTGTAGGAAATCTGAGGAAGAGCTGTTCGCTAGGGCGTGTAGCAACAGGACAAGCGGTAATGGTTTTAAACTGGAAA
>NW_010202273.1:0-350 GCF_000695765.1 Mesitornis unicolor
TTTGGCTGAACATAACAAATGAAGTTTGGGCACTGGATCTGGCAGAGTGGACACATGATAATTAATAATGAGAGGAACAAGCATCTTCCAGTAGTTTTTAACCCAGTGTTTACTAGGAGATTGCCTCGCAATTATGCGCCATAATGAGGTTGTCTTATAAACAAAATCAACATTACTCAGATGTCAGCCGAGATTGCTCGACGTTGCAGCCCACATCTACGTTCAGTTCTTTTTGCAGATGGTGATGTGATATTAATCAGGTGTTGCGGGCCATCCAGCTGCCGCAGGACGAGGGGACATCCACACCTCTCCATTCTGGAAAATGCTGCTGGAAACTGCCAACCCTCAGC
>NW_010202274.1:0-202 GCF_000695765.1 Mesitornis unicolor
GGCCACGGCGCAGCTGCTGTGGCTGAGCCAGCGCGAGGAGGAGGAGGTGGCCTTCGACTGGAGCCAGCGCGGGGCGGCCAGCGCCAAGAAGGACGGCTACTCGGTGAGCAGCCCCCGCGCGGCTCGGGCGCCGCGACGCACGCGTGTGCGACACCACACGTGTGTGTGTTCGACAGCGCACGGCACCGCACACGCGTGTGCG
>NW_010202274.1:255-1777 GCF_000695765.1 Mesitornis unicolor
CGACACCGGACATGTGTGTTCAGCACCGCACACGGGTGTTTGACACCAGACACGCGTGTTCGACACCATACACGCGTGTTCAACAGCACACACGCGTGTTCAACAGCACACGGCACCGCACACATGTGTGCGACACCAGACACGTGTGTTCAGCACCGCACACGCATGAGGGGCACCACACTGCACACACGTGTTCAACAGCGCACGGCACCGCACACGCGTGTTCGACACCAGACACGGGTGTTCAACAGTGCACACGTGTGACAGGCACCACACTGCACACACGTGTGCGACACCAGACACGGATGGTTGACACCAGACACGTGTGTTCAGCACCGCACACGTGTGACGGGCACCACACCGCACACGCGTGTTCAACAGCACACACACGTGTTCAGCACCACACACACGTGTTCAGCACTGGACATGTGTGTTCAACACCGGACATGTGTTCAACATCACACACACATTTTCAACACCAGTCATGGGTGTTCAGCACTGCACACGCGTGACGGGCACCGCACCACACGCGTGTTCGACACCACACGTGTGTGTTCAACACCACCCACGGGTGTTCAACACTGCACACGCGTGTTCAACAGCGCACAACACTGCACACGCATGATGGGCACCACACCACATGCGTGTTCAACACCGCACATGCGTGTTCAACACCAGTCATGGGTGTTCAACACCACACACACGTGTTCAGCACCAGACATGGCTGTTCAACACCGCACACACATGACAGGCACTGCACCACACGTGTGTTCAACAGTGCACAGCACTGCACACGCGTGTTCAAAACCAGACACACATGTTTAACACCACACACATGTGTTCAACACTGCACACGCGTGAACCGATGTTCTGCGTGGGCATGCTCAACATCACACAGCACCGCACACGCGTGTTCAACACCGCACACGGGTGTTCAACACCGCACATGTGTGTTCAGCACTGGACATGTGTGTTTAACACCACACAACACGGCACACACGTGACGGGCACCGCACCACACGCGTGTTCAACACCACACACGGGTGTTCAACACTGCACATGTGTGTTCAGCACTGCACACGCGTGTTCAGCACCAGACGTGTGTTCAACACTGCACTGCACGCACATGTTGGGCACCACACAGCACCACACAAGTGTTAAGCACCACACACGTGTGTTAAGCACCGCACACGCGTGTTCAACACAGCACATGCGTGATGGGCACCACACAGCACCGCACACGCGTGTTGGGCATGACACCACACCGCACACGCATGTTCTGCGTGGGCATGGCACCGCACACGTGTGTTCTGGGTGGTCACGGCACCGCACACGCGTGTTCTGCGTGGTCCTGTCGTGGCACACACGCGTTCTGCCTCCTCCCATCACCGCACACGCGTGTCCCGCGTGGTCTCAACATGGCACACGCGTGTCCTGCACAATCCCCATCCCCGCACACGCTGCCCCCAGCCCCTCCAGGTCCCGTATCCCGTCCCTGAGCCCCCCAGCCCCATATCCCCCC